>NC_135549.1:10617341-10917341 GCF_964340395.1 Glandiceps talaboti
TAATTTCCATGCTAGATGTACATTTTGATAGTACTGCATACCTGGATCATGTAGCATATAATGTATCCAGCCTTGGCTTTGTTGGACTCCAATTCCTCTCCATTCTCCTTCTGACATTAGATGTGTCTTTGGTACCATTTTGGCTATGTTCTTTGGTAACATCACATGCCTGATGAAAGTTAGTTGAAAAATAAAATATTTAATTGTGTAATTTGTTCTGGAAGTAAAGACAACCAAAATTAGGAAGAGACATGGTTTTACAGTATAATTTTAATGCAATGGTTGTATGGATTTTTAGTTTAATATTATAATAAAACTTTACTATGTTTGAAAAAACAATGTTAACAAACAACATCAAACAATTCTATGTTTATAACTCAGTAAATAGCAGAAAATGTCAAAATGTATAAAGTTTGTTATTGTATAATATACACAAAAAGTTATGTTACCCCACAAACAAACAAGGATTTGGTCTGTGTTGTTTCACAGTGTTTTTAAAAGTAGAAAAACAGTAAAGTTGTTGTATAAATCAAAAACTCAAAACAAATATCAATTCTTCATCCATATGGCCACTTTAAGTTTAAGTATGCACTTCTAAGTGCTCTGCATTGTACAGAAAGTCTGGTGCCACATAATTTCTTGAACATTTCTGGTCATGTAGCAAATATGACATATATTTATCACAAATACATCAAGAATTTGAACAAACTTCGTGATGGGCACATCTACCATAAATCAACTGCATCAGTAACTGAAGTGCACCACAAATCCAAGATTAATTTTGGCCATACATTTTTCTCTCTACTTGTTTACATAGGAATTTACAGCATTAGCTCTTAGTATATCTACAGTATATATATATTACAGCAGATGTAGCCTATAAGTAGTGGCTGAATATGCAATTTGTAAACACCAGTCCTAAACATTTCAATAAACCACACAAACTAAGTACAAGTCCTGTACTTTCCCTACTGTAACATCATGTTCTTTTGTTGATAGGTTGCTACTAAACCCGTTTGCAGTTGGAGCATGGGTATATTACTGATCTCACAAATAATATACCTTGTATATCCATTGCTTGGAACCCTGACCCTCTCTAAAGCTAAAGGGAAAATGTCTGAATAGTTGACTTATTCCATCTGTAACAGTGCAAGGCAATATTGCTAATTTCATTTCCAATAGCACCATATGCAAATACCTATGTATAATATAGTAGAGTCAATGCAATCAATATAAAAGGTAGTCTGCCTCATGGTAAATTACATGTATACAATATCCTATGTACAGGAGGAGCGAGCAAGTACTGGTCGGTTAGGTTTAAATCTGGGGTTTAAATAATGGCCATTTTTCCATAGTAATATAGCAGCATAGTCCCCCTACCACATAGGAACTGAGCGTCATACTGGTAATGTAGCTGCAATAATTGTAGTGTTTGTTTTGATTTTTCTTTTTTGTGCTTTTTTTCGTTCCAACACTACAAGATACTAACTTATAATGGTGTGACACATACGACAGACGTGACAAGTTAAAATTCGTACATGTGTACTTGTGTAACAACATTTTATTCTGACTATAGTATACAAATTAACCATGCTTTGAGTGTGACCTTCGAGTTATTTCCGTTCGAAGTAGGCCCAGGAGGCTGGACAACTTGTACATACACGCATGGAAGTTTACCTCCATGATAAACGCTACCAAGAAATGAATATGATCACAACTTGACACAAGTTCTATTATGTGCAGACTCCATTCTGTGCCAACTCTGAGAAAGGTGTTTGTACAGTTCCAACGACATCAAAATTCGAATAAAGGTCATGAACACTGCATGCCCTGTGTGTAGGCTTTGTCAGTTTGTGAATGAAACCTATAAACTACTACTATGAGTATGACGTTAGGTATGTAGCGCTTCCTACAACAGCAGATAATTTAAATTTTCCTTACCTGTATTCGTATTTCTCATCGTAATATTTGTCTGAGTAGTATATGTTTTTGTGTGACATCTTGAACTATCGAAATAACCACAAAAATATGACAATTTTGTCGAAAATTTGGCAGTGAGAACAGCTGGGTAGGACAACGTACAGACACAGCTGATAAAATACCTCGGCAAAACAATTTCAAATTGACCGCCAAGCCGATTGGACTAAATGAAGTCATGTGACAAAAATCTCTTTTGTGATTGGATAATTATAGTACACGGAGAAAACCTACGTGTAATGCAAATCACAAATTCAAATGCGTCAACAGCAACATTGATCTCTTCCTGGATACAGATAACGTTATGAACACAACAAATTTTTAAATTTTCACTATAAATGTATAAACCGTCCCGTTATGCGTCAGTGGAGGCGATGCGATGATTATTTTCTTGGAAGATATGCAGCAATAAAGAGCGCCATTGACGACGGCAAATACATTCCTATCGTCTATGTAAAACATTTAAAACGTAGCTCACCATACACCGTACATACACACTGTGATTGTACGAGATTGTGTTATTTTGCGAAGAACGGTGTCATACCATGTCAAGAGAATCACAATAGCGTTAACAAGAGACAATTTGCTCTGATCATTTGCGTGATTTTAAGTATTAAAAGCCTAAAGGAAGCAATGTTACTTTTTATCACTGAGGGCGTACTATAAGGGTACACGTACGTACGCGTACATGTACTTATCGACCCAGGCTGGCTTTTAAATTTACACAAAGACATTATCAAACGTCAAGGATATACTAGTAGTCAATGTAATACTAGTATCAGATAGGAGCAATGGTAGACCTAATCCCAAAGAAATGTCACCCAGATCGAAAAGAAACATTCAGTGGGTTTAGCCTGTTCAAGAGATGATCATTGGGATGACTAATCGATTGAACGTGTTGATCGATTAGGAGGAATGTGTATCGATCCGTCCAACTATGTACTTTTGTAACATGAAAAGTGTTTCAGATAAGAATGTACATTAATAGCTAGCTCATCCTACAAAGTCGTTGATGGTCAGCTATGGACTGCTGGCGATACACCCCGTCCTCTGTAGACAGTGCTACGTGCCGATCGTGGTGTTGGTAGGGATTGGTGGGTGTTTTTTATGTACAACTTGCAAAGTCTGTAGCCAAGTATCTTTAAATTTGAGACCATCAACATATTAACCCCCGTTCTACTAAATGTGGTCTTTATCTATGGGCTCTACTTGCCATTGGTGAGAAATTCCATATATGGTGGTGGTTATGCAGGTGCCAGTGTTCTAAAGCTATTTGATATGGAGCACCATTGATTAATTAGCATATCAGACATATACATATACAATGTATGTATATGTAAGTCACACACATATAGTAATGCATATGTAATAACGACACAGGCGAGCTTGACAAATTTATGAAGTTGTACAACAAATTGTCTTGTCTTATAATTCGAGATTGCATCATTCTCACATAGCTTTTATTTTATTTTATTTAAGAGCTTACCTGTTTTGCTACGTGAATGGTCCATTTCATCTAGAAAATCTGTTTCATTCAAAGGTGTGGCAAGCACACTATTACAGTTTCTGCTCTCATTCTCAAACGGACTCTTCAACGACTTCTGTTGTAACTTCATACATCACTGATCATGGCACCCACCTTCCTTTATGGACGTGGGGGGGGGGGTATTCAAATTTCACCCAAACATCTTGCAATATATGCCTATTCATACAAGGTATTTCTCTTACCACTAGTCAGGACATTTGCATATGTCTGAGTATTTCAATACCAAGCAACGTGTTGACAACCTTGATAGTCAATCTATTTAGGCAAACCAATATTTGTAACAAAATATGCTATTGTATCTCGTTAGATTACATCATGGTGTTCACAGATAATTGCATTGCTTGCTTTTTGTACGCAAAAATAGTGTTATCATTCCTATGTACTGTAAATGCAATATAAGATTGGTACTATTCAGATATCAAAAAATCAACAGACCAACATCACTTGATTTACTTTGACTTTGTGATTTGAAGTTATCATAATAAAAAGTGCCCTAGTGTGAACAAAACTTGCAGTCGAAAGCTCTCGGATCATCAAATTATCTTTATGTATATTGGTTAAATTTCTAGTAATGATAATAATACAAATAATAAAGAAGATTTTATAGGATGCCTAGTCTCTGCAAGCAGAGCTGAAGACGCAGAAGTAAAATGGATAGAAAATTGCCGTATGGTACTGATCACTTGATTTACGTTGAGAATAGATGATGCAAGAATTGTACGCGGACAGCTGTTTCAAGTTATGATCCTGCCCCGTTCAGATATTTGCTCATCGTTATTCAGCGGTGATATCAACGGATAACGCTATATTATTTATTTGATACACGATTTCGTCATTCAGATTTGATACAGTTGGATGTACGTAACACTTAGCTGACACTGTACTGATAGTACTTAGCTGACACCCTATACTTCATTTATAATGTACACTAAACACTTAGACACACTGAATTATTCATCAATTCCAAAATCACACTAAATCTGATAAATTTTGAAATGTCACTGAAAAGGAACATGCATTGATGGAATATACACTTTTGGATTCTAACAGTTGCAATTGTTTTAATGACCTGGTTGGTGAGACAATATGTTTGCGGAAATGCCAATCGTTTTTGGCTGTATTTACTTAACATCAAACCATTTCGGAACATAATCTTTTAGAAGTATGAAAGTCTTTCTATACACATTGAAAAGGCGGAAGATTCTTTTATCTAGAAAATGAAAAGTATATAATATCTCGATGAGGTTAATACTCGATTTGGCCGCCAGTTTGTAGAAGTGTAGATTTTAGAATACGTTTTATATCTTAGGTTCCTTGCCTGGGTTTACAAAATATTGTGCTAAAACTATTTCTGTAATTTGAAGGTAACAATAAAATCTCGTCATTATTTACAAAAGCGCACATTTCATCTCACAGTAGTTTTGAAATCGAGATCTTACTGCATGCATAGCTGCTCATTTTTGTACAATTATACAACTTTAATCGGAATCTAAAAGATTCTGTTAATGTGAAACACGAGTAGGAAATGTTTCACTTCTTTGCTCAGCTCAAGCAATCACTGAAGGTCATTTGGGGTCAATGAAGCTTTCTGGCATACACATCTATATCTTGTTTCTGTCGGGAGTTTTTTTGAAGGGTGTAGCTGGATTGACACTAACACTGATATGCACGTGTCAGAAAGACTTACTACAACATCGCTAGCTGCTACTTGAATGCATTTAGGGCATTTAACTGTATATAATATCTTATCTTTCTCTAGGGTCGACATCAGACTAATGGATCGGTCTCCTCATTTATAACCGTTAAAATTTACTTGATGTCAATAGCAACGATAACAAATTCGGATACTAAATAGTCTTTATTGGCAGGGCGCATGACAGACAAAGTTGAAACTCGCACTGTGTAGCACTAAACGATGTATAACCACAACTCACAACCAACGGAGGACGAGGTTCTTACATACAAAGCTAAACATGGAAATGGGGTATTTATCAAGAAAAGTACTGGCTATATCATTGTTCTTATTTTCATAGCTGTGATAGCCGGCGTGGCTTGCTTATTCTACTTCGCACCCGATCGAACTTGTGAGGACACCGGTGAAGATACAGACGAAGTGTACCCTCCTGTACCCGAGCTACCCGAGTCTCCAGACCGAGGGGAGTTTGAAGGTCGACTACCCGACACACTAGAACCGCTCAACTATTGGTTGAAACTGAAAGTATATTTGGACGAAGAAGATGCCGAGCGTCAGTTCCAGTATGATGGGCTTGTTAACATAACGATAGTGTGCACTAAAGCTACGAATATTATCAAGGTACACCACAGACTTTTAAATATTGACACAGACTCAGTTAGTGTCAAAACCGCATTAAATAACGACCCAGTTAGTATTAAAGATGTAAGCTTCTCTGAAGAAGAATATGAATTCTTGATAATTGAAACTGAAGACGAACTGCAAGTGAATGAACATTATTTGCTACAAATCGACTTTATCGGGTTTCTGAACCATTCTGACTACAAGGGATTTTATAGGAGCTATTATGAAGTCGAGACAGACGGTGAAACTGAAACGAGGTATGTCTGAATTGGTCTTACACATTGCTCAGTAGCTAGAGTTCCTCGATGAGAAATTTAGTTTAATATATCTTTTTTAAATGATTTGCTCCATTCACCAAAACTACTCATGAAAGATATTAATGAAACATACACCGCCGACATATATTTGAACCATCTTCATAGCTTATGACATCTGATGTGGTATGTGTTGGATCCAGTCTGACAATGGTAGCCCTTACACATTAAATTTATTTTACACTCAGATTTTCTTTTAGCATTGTATCACGATTTCGTTTGAGTATCAAGTACTACGTTTCGATAATTCCTCTGCTAAAGAAGAAACTGACACTGGCTTGTATTTCACTTTCATGTAAAACCATCATACTAAATAAACTACTTCGCCCTCAGTGATTCGTCTGTATCAATGTCAATGTGACAGAATTTCATAGTGGCCACTCAGCCATTGCTACTTGTTTTGACTTGTGTCCCCTCTCGTGTCACATGTTTTGTGGGTTTATTCTAGTTAATAAACCGCCTTATACAACCAGATCGGGCAGCAGGTTAATTGGTCGGTAGCTGTCACCGACTTTGTAAAGATAACAGCTATCGCAATTGGTGTACATAAATTAACTATATCATCCCTAGCTTCTTGCTTGCTTAGACTTCGTGGTATGGTGGGATATTCTGTTCAAGGTTTACCCCCTCGGCCTACTTATCGTATTCACATTAGTACATCAATCTACTAGTGTAGATTTTGCACTAACCTACATTAAAATATTCGTTGTCAAGACTAAGGACCCCACGCTGGGGGTACATGTACTGCAGCAAACACCATAGTATTATAAACGTACAAATTCCTATATTTCTGGTCAGCTAAAATGAATTCTAATGTGATGTTTCGTGTAAGAGCCGCCCGGTTATTTGTTACACATATCTATTCGCTGAAGAAATATTAAAATGAAGTAGACATCATAGTGTAAGTTTTCAATTATATTTTGTACGTGTGACAACACGTTTATTGTTGATTACACATGTGTAGGATTTTTTGGAACGATTTGAGACCGATGTAAACCTTTGTTTGTTGTTTATCATACTAAATAAATCCATCATTTGTTTTCAATCAATCAATCAATCAATCAATCAATCAATCAATCAATCAATCAATCAATCAATCAATCAATCAATCAATCAATCAATCAATCAACCAACCAACCAACCAACCAACCAACCAACCTACCTACCTACCAACCAACCAACCAACCAACCAACCAACCAACCAACCAACCAACCAACCAACCAACCAACCAACCAACCAACCAACCAACCAACCAACCAACCAATCAATCAACCAACCAACCAATCAATCAATCAATCAATCAATCAATCAATCAATCAATCAATCAATCAATCAATCAATCAATCAATCAGTCAATCAATCAGTCAATCAAATTTCTATAGCCGATTTCTAGAGCAATGTTCTGTTCAGTAGCGCTGAATGGCTAAAGCACACCACAGGCTTTGGTGAACAAATAAGTCTTCAGTTTTGTTTTGAAACAACCCAGGCTGGAAGCTTGGCGAATGTCGAGTGGCAAAGCGCTGCATAGTTTGGGGGTGACATATGAGAATAAACGACCTCCATAGGTGACTTGTCTGCAATTTGTTGTAAGCAGATTCTTGTTTGTAGAACGTAGAGTGCGACTCAACTCGGTGTGTATGGCTGGAGATCAAACATAATGTACTCTGGAGTTACAATGTAAGCCATGAAGAGATTTATATGTCAACAGTAACATTTTGGAATCAATCCTGAAACGAACTGGTAACCAATGAGAACTGGAGAAATGTGTTCAAACTTCTTGGTACGAGCTATGATCCTTGCCGCTGTATTTTGAACACGTTGTAATAGGTTTATTTTGGTGCATTACAGTAGTCAAGGCTTCAAGGCTTGGCTGATAAGATTACATGGATTAAAGTACAACAAACGTCATCAGTGATGTAGTGCCTTATAGATGCAATGCCGCGAAGATGTGCGTAGATTGATTTGCAGGTATTCTTGACCTGGTAGTTAAATATGTGGATATTAATGTTTCACGCGTCAGCAAAACATTTGAAGAATTTTTATTATACGAAAATTGGTCAATAAATGAGATAGCCTTCCAAGGATGCCAGAGTATGATTTAACAACTTTATCACCATCCCGTCACTTAAAACGGGTCAGTATTCATCATTATTCAGTCATTACTCGGTACAAGCGTTTAACTGGTCAGTATCCATGCCTGCTTCTCGATAAGATAAACAACAAAACAAGCCAAATAAGAAATTATTCTATTCAGAACTCAATATAACTGTAGTAAGCGTACTAGATCTGTGGACTTGGAATTTACAGTAACAAGTGGAGATGACCAATCAATTTTTTTAAATAATTTTTTTATAAAGGGGAAGATAATACATCTCAGTGGGTGGGAGTAGAACGGACTTTAAAGGGGTACATTCCAGCTCTTGTCAGTATTATTTTTTGTTTCATACTGAGAATTGAATATGTTCATCTATTTACTGATACGTAGTGACTAGGAGAGTAGTACCACCACATTTAGGCAAACTAAATTAACGGCTGGGTGACACTATTTGGATGCAACCAAGAAATCTCATTCAAATCAGGGTTATAAAGAAACAAAATTGATATAATGAAACAACGTTATAGGGTGATTTTATACTCACTTCACGGCACAGATCATCAAAAATACTAGACGGGTTTTTATCATTATGTTAATATATTGAATGCAATGTAGCTATTCATTCGAGTATCAAAGGAAGGGTGGGGGTTGTTAAGCGCGGACGTTTTCTAAAAGAGCCTGAGAAAGAAGTTCACCCAAAGAACTTGACTTGCATTAATTGATAAGATGTTTGACTATTGATAATATTTATACCACTTATTGCATGTATTTACCATCTTTATTACTGTTAACTAAATTTCAATATTATAATTTTTCAAGTTCATCAATATCGCCATTCTGACTTGCCCTCTAGTGGTCATTCTGAGAGAGCGTGTCGTCATGCCCTTCTAATCTTGAACCTGATATTGTCAAGCAATGTCACCAAGTTGAACGATGAACCATTGAAGTATCACCATCATGGAAAAACATACCTGGATGGACTTCTCCAAAACAGTGGTGTCTCATGTTGGACTATGCGTGTCGGGTGTCAGAAACTGGCGACGTTATTGACTAATTAAATTTATCAAAACCTGTAACTGTCATTGCGGTATTGGCAATCGTTTTCAATAAAGGGAAACAATGATGAACTAAAGAATGTTGGTGCCTCTCACACCAGTTTAGCTTAAATAAGGTTTGGTAAACACGAAGCACACTCTTTGTTTTATTCTCAAATGGTCGATACATAGTTTTGTATCATGAAATGTTTAACATGGGTGAATTTTAGGCGATTTTGTCTCAGTCTTATCTAGTGTGTCATTGATTTTTAAGTGTCATTTATTTCTTTTCAAACCAGCAATAACTAACTACTTTTATAAAGTCGAGGTGCATAGCAATTGCTCATTGAC
Source organism: Glandiceps talaboti (assembly GCF_964340395.1). Lineage (NCBI taxonomy): Eukaryota > Metazoa > Hemichordata > Enteropneusta > Spengelidae > Glandiceps > Glandiceps talaboti. Next base: position 10,626,977 of record NC_135549.1, read on the forward strand.
TGCATGCTGGCAGCCTTGTTTGTTTGTTTGTAAAGCATGCCCAGTCTTGATTTGCGGAGACTTATTTTCATTTTGGTCAAAGCAGTCACTGAGAGGCAAACGGGAAAATAGGTCAGTCAACAGCTGAAGCTGAGAGGCAGACCGCCAAAACACTTTAATAAGTCTAAATAACTTTGTAATCTCCTTCAAATTTATGCACATTCAACACTTACATTTAATATTTTTAGATGGCTAGCTTTGACGCAGTTCCAATCAACTGATGCCAGGCGGGCATTTCCCTGTTTTGACGAACCAAACTTCAAAGCAACGTTTGATGTGATTCTAGTCCATCGCCCAAGTAGAACGGCAGTGTCCAACATGGACGACATAGCAACAGTGATCATCGAAGATGGAAACTGGGTTGAGACTCATTTCGACACCAGTGTTCGTATGTCTGTTTACTTGGTGGCTTTTCTGATAAGTGATTTCGAATACATGGAAATGAATACGACCCATGGAGTGTTGGTATGTTTTCGTCACATAGCCCTTTGTTGATAAATGCATCGATTTTCATGAAGAGATATCACATTGTTACATTCAAGTTTTCAGTTTAAGCATAGACAGTGGAGGGGAAAATGATAAATACCAACAAATGTAGATTAGTCTTCCATATTCTATTTTGATTGATAGGTATTAGCGTATGGTATTCAATATGTCAGTAATACTATACATGCCATTCTGCGATAATGTAATCTAGAATCATACTTACAGGAGTTTCAAAGTTCATGCCTTTAAACCTTTTCATTATATCTTTTTAGTTTCTCTTCTCGTTTTTAATTTGAGAATTATTACTGCAAAGAGACGTCGATGAGATATCACCGAATACTGCGTTTACTAACTATCATGTTCTAACGTCACAGTATCCATGACCATTTGTATAGATTGTTGAATGAAAAAGCTATTTACAGTTGTTGCAAAAATATGCAACGTAGTATCGAACAAGATAAACTATAGTTTATCACTCTGATATGCTTATCTTGCCTCTGATATGCTTCTTTCTTAAAATCTTAGATGAGAGTTTGGGCAAGGTCTGACTATATCGATGCAGCAAATTACTCCATGTACACTGGTTCCGAACTATTAACTATCTTTGAAGACAATCTAGACATGCCTTATCCGCTCAAGAAAGTTGGTAAGTTTTGTAGTACAAAATGTATTCAGTGTCACTAAAACCAGGAATGTTTATAACTTTAGGAAGTGTATAAAGTTAACTTAGATACTTTTCACTGGGCAAATTCGTGTAACACTAATGTTCCGATGAGTTGATCAATAGTATAGGACATTGTACACGTAATTAGAGTGTCTGTGGATAGCTTTTTCGACATGAAAGAGAAACCAATCAATAATACTATGTAAGATCCCAAGAATGATTTTATATGCTGTCATATCCGTTGGCATATGTACTATCTAAGTTTAACCAACGAAGTCACGTTCATCCGACTCTTCCCGATCGTTTTGGAGTGTTGGTCCTTTTTCTCGTCTATCCTGTTAATGCCTGTAATCATCAATGTGGTGGTGACGTTGTTACTATGGCAATGGCATAATCGATGATGATGATGATGATGATGATGATGATGATGATGATGATGATGATGATGATGATGATGATGATGATGATGGTGGTGGTGGTGGTGGTGATGATGATGATGATGATGATGATGATGGTGATGATGATGATGATGATGATGATGATGATGATGATGATGATGATGATGATACTTGTGTGAATTTTGTCGCCTTTTTTTATGTTGCTATCTTTCGTCTTCAACAGACATGGCCGCCGTACCTCACTTTTCTGCTGGAGCAATGGAAAACTGGGGTTTAGTACTGTATAGAGAAAGTGTAATGTTGTATGACCCAACTATCCACTCACCGGAAAGACGTGTTATTGTTGCCGTCTATATAGCACATGAACTTGGACATATGGTAATGAACATACTGATAAAACATTGGGGTTTTTTATTTATGTTTCTGAGATGGAACTCTGTAGACTACAAATGTTCGTCAAATGTCTTTAAAAGCTGTAACGAGAATAATTATAATCTTTTTCGTCCCGACAACCAACTATATTGTTCACTGAATTCTTTTTTACAATACTAATATTTATACATTTTCTCTTATATCAGTGGTTTGGCAATTTAGTGACTATGGATTGGTGGGACCACTTGTGGCTAAATGAAGGTTTCGCAACCTTTGTAGAATATACAGGAGTTCATATCGTGGAACCAGAATGGAGATTGGTAAGTAACTTATTATATTTTGTGTAGTAAGTTCGGCACGACATGTTATGACTCCAAGTGATTTGACAAGCCTGATCAGGGCTTAATAACACGACGTATCTTACAGTCTAATCCCTGTGACAGCATGTATGTTTTTAGATGTTATTTCGTTCGGCCAAGGAAAATATTCGTGACCTACGTCACTACTCGTCAAGCTACTTGTAGTGGCAACCCTTAGGTCATGAATATTTTCCGGCTGAATGAAGAAAAATATTGGAGAATAACATAATTATACCTGCGCCAGTAATGTCAAAGAAAAATCGGGGAAAGTAACGGCAATTTTGAACGTTTTGACTCATATTTTGAACACAGCAGAACCAATGACGTAGACACGCATTGTCGTGACGTAGACACGCATTGTCTTTTAATACAACAATATACTGATAACGAAAGTGCCAAAGGTAAGTATGTTTTTTTAAAACTGAAAGTAAAAGCCTAATTGAATTGATGAATTGATGACTTACTATGTTTTATACTGTAGTGGGACATGATGTTAAAATATGCCATGGGATATGCTCTAGCAGCCGATTCTAACTCAGCCACTTCGAATCCAATTATCAGAGAGACCGGATGGATAGAAGAAATTAATTCGATGTTTGACACCATTTCCTATTCAAAGGTTGGTCTTCCTCTCTGTACAGTTATTGATATCATTTGTAATCATGATACGGTGTATTATTTTCATTTGGAGAACTTCACCCAATGTTACATGACTATACTTTCCTGGTTGAAACAACATTTTCTCGGCACCCTTTAGATGTCTGAGGACTTGATAGACCCCTCACTGTACTCTCACGAAATGTGACTAAACCTGTTAAAATATTTCATGTACAAAAGTGTTTCAGTTTTTTTGTGTTAATACAATAACATTATTAAATTATGTTGAATTTCGTATTTAGATGATATGGCAGTATAAGTATAAAACTATCATATACATTCTTCTCAATATAATGTCTAATGTTTAACTTCAACAGGGAGGCTGTATAATTCGTCAATTCTTAGCTTTCATGGACCCAAGTGTTTTAATGGCTGGGATTAGAAATTATTTGAAAATTTATCAGTACAGCAATACAGTGTCCGACGACCTGTGGCAAGTTTTAACTGAAGTGAGTATGTTACCGTTGGTAAATATTCATTTTATAACATAATTATCCTCTCTGGCGGCGTACGTGTATAATCAGTGACTCTACAACCTCCGACGTTCTATCATATATGGAACAACGTCACCGAGTCACTCATCACTCATCAAGCAAGTCGTTATATTATCCTAAAAAGATACAGTCGCCTATATATCTTGACCACTTCACCGAATTTTGAAATTGTGAAAACATTAGCGTATACCCCATCCCTCTTTGTAATTGCTGGTTGTTCTTCATGACTATTTCATTTATGTTACTTATTAATATAGTGTATCAATTTTGATCATATCCATACAAGGCTGACCTTGGTCATGGTAACTACAACATTAAACTTATCATGGATACGTGGACATTGCAGCCAGGCTACCCAATTGTTACAGTAAACCGTTCATCTCCAGAGGTCGCTGTTCTCTCTCAAGAGCGTTTTTTCAGCGACCCAAATGATAACCATAGCGACAGGTGGCCACATTTAGGGTAAGTACAGTTATATTATAAATATTATTATTAATACAGTGAATTGTTAGTATAATTTTTAGAAAGGGTGACACAATAAATGAGGAGAATGGAAAGGGCCAGAGAACTTGAGAAAGGGGGGGGGGGAGGGACTGACGAAAATGGGACGTGGTACTGGTACTGGTACTGGTGCTGTTGATGAAAGAGAAACCAATCAATATTACTGTATAAGATCCCAAGAATGATTTTATATGGTGTCATATCCGTTGGCATATGTACTATCTAAGTTTAACCAATGAAGTCACGTTCATCCGACTCTTCACGATCGTTTTGGAGTGTTGTTCCTTTTTCTCGTCTATCCTGTTAATGCCTGTAATCATCAATGTGGTAGTGACGTTGTTGCTATGGCAATGGCATAATCGATGATGATGATGATGATGATGATGATGATGATGATGATGATAATGATGATGATGATGTTGTTGTTGTTGTTGTTGTCGTCGTTGGTGTTGTTGTTGTGGGTGGTGGTGGTGGTGGTGGTGGTGGTGGTGGTGGTCAGCAGGATTGTCCTAATCGGCATAGTATTTTGTTTTTCTCATTTCAGATATACCTGGTACATTCCTACTACCTATACAACTATGGGAAATGTTCAAGAAGGCATGATGAATCCAGAGAAACTATGGATGAACAGAGGACCAGGTTGGTCCAAATCAAAACTGTTTCATAGCAATGTAGTCTTTCTATCACTTTTGCTGTTTCTGGTTTTAGAGGTTATTTTACTTTAAAAGTTTGCTTTTATTCATTCGTTTGTTTTGTTCCCGTTTTTTCTTTACTCATCACTGTAATGTGCTTTTCCCTGCTTCACAGCAAATAGTAAGTTATTGTGAAGTTTTGAACTAACTTTATTTTATGTTGTTGTTATTGTTGTGTTCCAGCTGATATCGATCTTAGTAACGTCGACGAGGAGGACTGGATATTTGTCAACATCAACAAAACTGGATTTTATCGTGTTAATTATGATGATGATAATTGGAATAAATTAGCTGAACAACTGAGAGATGACCACGAGGTAATCGATTATCTAAAATAAACTAGAACACAATTTATTTGAGGAATAGAATAACTAATAAGATTTTATATGGTGTCATATCCGTAAAAAAAGACTCTTTTCCGTTTAGGATACAATCTGTGTACTTTTACGAGAGATTACCTGTCATTTTTGATCCGTTGTATTTGACTACATTCACAGTAACATAGTATATTGTAAGTATAGTTGGCATGTATGGTCAGTTATAGTATTGCATGCATGGTACAACACTTTCAGACATCACCCTTTTAGGATATTTCAACGTACATGATTTTGATGCTTCACATGACTTATATATAGAACTTCAGCTCACAAAAGGCCAGTCACTTGTCCGCTATAAATAACCCCAGTGACAGAGGATCGGTCGGTGCTGTAGAATGAATGTAACCGAACTTACACATGGCAGCTTTGAATAACACTAGTGTTACTACCTATACTGTAAAAGAGGTGGTGTATATTAATGTTATCCCAAGTAACTAAAAAGGCCTCTTTTCATGCAAATTTCGGTTATATAAATACTAAAGAACCATTCCTCATTTTGTAGGTGATTACGTCACAGAGCAGATCTTCTCTCGTGGATGATGCCTTCAGGGTATCAGAAACCTTCCATACAGACCATGTTAACGCCCTCAAGTTGACAGAATACCTACACGAAGAGAAGGAATATATGCCATGGTATCTCATCGCTCAGGTTCTACCATTTACGGATAAGATGTTACTACGAACTGCAGAGTTTGGTATGCACGAGGTGAGAGACTCACGTGTTTTTGTCTGTCTGTCTGTCTGTCTGTCTGTCTGTCTGTCTGTCTGTCTGTCTGTCTGTCTGTCCGTCCGTCCGTCCGTCCGTCTGCATGTATATATGTATGTATGTATGTATGTATGTATGTATGTATGTATGTATGTATGTATGCCTGTATGCCTGCCTGCCTGTATGCGTACATGTGTGTGTGTGTGTGTGTGTGTGTGTGTGTGTGTGTGTGTGTGTGTGTGTGTGTGTGTTGTGTGTGTGTGTGCAGTTCGCGCGTACGTATGTGTTTTTGTGCTCTTGCGTGTTTGTTTATTTTTTTGTTTGCTTGAAGTTTCTGTATTATTATGATTACGAATTTGGAGTAGCCTCATGCAGACTTATATCTTTAATTAGTTAAAAATAACATTGCACATTTTGTTCTTCTGAACTGATCATTTCAAACATAATTTTTTTTAAACCCCCTAAAAGCTTTGTTCCAATTTCAGAACTATTGGCGTTATCAAGTTTCTCCGAGCTATGAGTTTTATGGGTGGAACTTTAAAGATAGTCAAGACATAGATTAGTAAGTACACATATGCGATAAAGGGAAACAATGCCATCATCATAAAAAAATACGCATTGAGTCCTCGTAGGTCATTATAGTTTGGTACACTATCTGACATTACAGTTTCCCATTCAATCCTTTAGTTCAAAAGTACAATTTTTTGTTGAACTCTATCACTGAAACTAATGTTAACGAAATTGTTTCCATAAGAAAACTGTTTTATGCAAAAGTTTTCAACTGGTTATTGTAAAAGGGTTAGGCCTAAACACATGACGTTCGCGAACCATTTTGCAAACAAATGTAGGATCTGTAGGGATATATGGTTATATTTCTGAGCGATCTATAATATATATATTTTAAATTTTCTTTAGCTGGCATCGTGAATTAGCCATCGACTTAGCATGCATGTACAATTACAACAGCTGCGTCGATAATTCAACAAATATGTTTGCTGATTGGATGCAAGATACTGAAAACAATCCGTGAGTATTTACACATACATATATATATCTATATATATACATATAATAACACAAACTAGATAGGAAATGTGGTCTATAATCTTATATATATAACGATGCTTGTAAAGGTTCCTGTCACTATTATCAATGAGATATACAGATGTACGCTTCTAATTCAGAAGAATTGATATGATTAATGAATACAATTAATCCATTATATATATATATATATATATATATATATATATATATATATATATATATATATATATATATATATATATATATATATATATATTGCTTTAATAGTTGGCTTCGTGAGTTGCGTGCAAGTATAATTACAACAGCGATCTCTTTTGGAAACCTGTTGAGCTGTGTTTTGTTGACACCATCTATTTTTCATTTGCGTTTATTACTACGATTTATAGATATATCAGCATAGAGTTAATTCGTGACTTTCATATGAAATATAAGCATAGTAGAGCAAACATTAAGAAACACTGACGATGTTGGTAAACAGCTTGAGTTGTGTCGCACGCGCACAGACAGACAGACGGACAGACAGACAGACAGACAGACAGACAGACAGACAGACAGACAGACAGACATAACCCCCGGTCCCCTAACGAGTAACACAAACAGAACTAAGCAGTGCCACCAACATACAAAATGCTTTTAAGGCGAGTTCATCAGGTGTTGTAAACAGAATAGAGGAATAGAGATTGCAATGTTCCACATATTTCTTCATTCCTATATCTGGAGAATTCCTGAAGAAGTAAGGAGTGCGGTGTACTGTACGGCAGTTCGACATGGTGGACCGGTAGAATGGGAATTTGTATATCAACAAGCAGAACAAGAAACAGACAACAGTCAACTTTGGAAACTTCAGTCTGCATTGGGTTGTACCAGGGACACATGGCTTTTACAAAGGTAAGGATAGGTTAACCGACAAGTCAGTTACTTTTCATTGAAGTTATTAACAGGTTACAGTGATTTATTTTGAACTTGTAGTACTGTATTACTGTGAAAGGCTTCAAGCTTTGGTATATATATATATATATATATATATATATATATATATATATATATATATATATATATATATATATATATATATATATATATATGTATATATATATATATATAGTTATTTATATATATATATATATATATATATATAGTTATATAGTTATATATAGTTATTTATATATATATATATATATATATAGTTATTTATATGTGTATTTTAGAAAACTAAAATAATAACTGAAAAAAACGCAAATTATTTGCAAAAATATATATATCAGACTAAAACAAAATGGCCAAACATTAACCAAAACAATCCGCCATTAGCATTTAGCATAAGAATGCTTTTTACAGATATATGGAGGATTATCACTCAAAGAGCAACGCACCGACTGCCATTGCCAATTGTCGAGAAAAATCATCTCAGGGATTCTCTACTGCATGGATGTTTACCCTATCGCAGTTTGAGTCACTCCAAGAACGGTGAGGTTAAAGAGAGAGAGAGAGAGAGAGAGAGAGAGAGAGAGAGAGAGAGAGAGAGAGAGAGAGAGAGAGAGAGAGAGAGAGAGAGAGAGAGAGAGAGAGAGAGAGAGAGAGAGAGAAGAGAGAAAGAGAGAACAGAGAGAGAGAGAAATGGGAACAGTAAGACAGGAGAAATGGAGACAGACACAAACATACACGCGGATGGATGAACAGACATATATGATAGGTAATACAATTAAATGACACATGGACTAACAGCCTGAGATTTGCGATTAAGCAAATTTAAATATTTCAGCAGCTCACTTAATTTATTTGTTTATTTTTGTTTTCCCCTTTATTGTAGATATAACACAACAGCATATTATGTTGTATGGGACTTTGCCCCGTGGATGAATACGGATTATGATTTAGAACAGGTGAGCAAGAAGTTTACAGAGTGGACTTGAAAATGGAGTACTGAGGATCAGTATCAAATATATGCAGGAGGGGGTGGGGTCATAGATTTCTCAAAATTGATCACGTTTTAGAGTGAATATACTAGAATAACGTTAGTTTGGGTTATTAATTTACCAGAGTCAGTTTGTACTAAGGAACATTTTAATCGATCGTGGACAACTTGTCAAATCACTGACTCACAATTCAACTTGACAGCAAATAAGACTTTCATAAAAGGTCAATGGGATTTGGATCACCATGAAATTCTGCTATTCTGTTTCATTTCTAAAAACTCACGGTGAAACATTTTCTCTTCGTTCCAGCTTCTTGCCTTTGGCAGACACCATAGCGATATGCCAGAGTTTGCAGCAAGTGGATTCTACACGGCAGTAGAGAAAGTAGAGACGAATGTCAAATGGATGAAAAGAAACCAAGACAGTGTGCGACAATGGTTATCTCAAATTACAGACAAAATCGGAATGCATTAATTTTCCTCTAAGTGTTACTCACAGCGGTATGTTCACCGATAAGTTTTGGAGGCTATTACATGTACCTGTGCATTGCATAGAACATGAACCCAATCTTGCTGGAATAGATTACCGTGAATGATTGTTTTTGTTTTCCCTTTTCTTCCTGAATTTGTATATTTTAGAGTTTTCTTTCTTTGTTGAGTGCTGTATAACTGTTTGAAGTGATAACTTTCATCCATGATTGTCTAACGTTGACGTAGACTTGTACCAGTTTATATTGTCTTCTCTGTTTACGAATGTTATGTGTATCTGATTATTGGTGACAACGACAATAAATGAATCCGACAAGATTCAGGTTTGGTTTGACAACACGAGTCATTAATCTTGTGGTGCTGCGTTGTACTGTTGTGGTGTTGTATTGCGTTTGAAATGTTATTTGTTTGCCGGATACCTCGGTTTAGCCTCAGACCACTTCTTCTAGTGGTCTGAGGCTTAGCATTCTCACAACCAGAGCTGACGTTTCTTCATGGCTGTGGTGTACAACGACATGGTTTAGTTATTGTGTGTAAGTTATGTGCAATTACGTTTAATACTTGTACATGTAATATCACTGTACATGGTTGTCTTCAATGTATCGCATAACAATCATAATCATACCACAAATTAAAACATGTAATTTGTAAATATAATCTGGCACCTAAATCGATTTCCGTCTTCATACATTTCGAATCTATAAATCGTCTAATATCTTGAAGGAAACCTTGAAGGTCACAAAGTTACTGAGACATTTATTCAGAACTAGCACATGCCCAATCTAATAAAGGAAATTTGCCTGGCGAGCTAGAGTAGCCCCATTCCCCCATCGACACACACTCGATGAAAGAGGAGTATTGTCCCTAAGAAGGCTTCTGATTTTAAGACGAATTCTTCTGGTTAGAATCGACTAAAACACGTCTTAAAAGAGACATAGTCGATTGATTGCAGAAATTACATCCCATTACCAAATAGAAATACAATGAAATAGAATAAATAGGTAATAAACATCCAATAGTCTTACCAATTACAATAATTGAAAACTAGACAAACATGTGTTTTGGCAGTATATCACATAAAGCTGGTTTGTTGTCTATATGACCAAGTCTACCATTTTAAAAGACATCGTTTCCACCTATGATTTAATCACAGTTCAGGGCTTACCCATAGCCCCAGTGGTTGCTAGGAGAATTGCACCAACTTCAATGTTGACTTCGTCTGGTCAAAAGCCAAAACAAGACTGAGTTGGCGAGAGGAACTTTGAACTGTTGACCTTACAGATTACGACAACCCATCATGTTGGCTAAAAGCTTTTGTATGTAAACTTTGTGACGAGTTCCGCAAGTATTTCCAAGATGCCAACTGAGTAGATAACCCCCGTTTATTCCAGTAATGTCAGTTATAAATTATTATGACGACCACCGATATTTTCTCGTCTTCTCAAAAGCCACGTTCATAAGAATGTCATAGTGCATATAGAGTTGGTATCAGAACAATCAGGACGACCGGACATTGATCCCATTCTGGATGTGATAGGGACTTGCTATCGGGTCATCAATGATAGAGAAAAACAATCATTAAAATTCCGACCAGGTCTCATTAACACTGAAGATAATAAGTCAACTTAAATACGTTGATAAAATACTACCGTATCATATCAACTCATGCCATCACTTGTCAAGCTCAGCTATCTTTAATATAGGTGGTATTTGTTCTACAGACACACTAGTTACAACTTACGTGTAACCAGGTCAGTTGCCATTACATAGTATGTTAGAGTGATCTCTTCACCGGCGTACTAAAAAAACGTTATATCGGTTTGATATGGCCTCCTCCGGCTACACATCGAATTATTATGACGATACAAAAGTTGACGCGGCAAAGAGAAACGGTTGCTTTGTAAAGAAAAGTACAGTATACATTGTTTGCTTCATATTTGTCTTGGTTTTGGTCGGGGTTGCATGTCTATTTTATTTCGTACCGGACCGAAGTTGTGACGAAGACATAGTTAATTATCCTGGGGACAACGATGGACTCCCACAGATACCAGAAGAATCGCCGGACTCTCCAGACCTCGGCGACTACGACGGAAGGCTACCTACAGCGTTAGACCCACAGAACTATTGGCTCAGACTTCAAGTATACTTGGACGCAGAAGATCGCCCGAGACAGTTTGAGTACGACGGACAGGTTAAAATAACACTTCTATGTGAAGAAGCTACCGATGTGATCAAACTTCATCAGAGATTTCTGACGATTGATTATGCTTCTATCTCTGTTACTAAGATAAGTACCGGTCAAACTTTAGAAATCAAGAACTCCAGTCCTTCAGACGATCGATATGAGTTCCTTATCATCGAAATGGAAGACATGTTAGAGGTGAACGAGCAGTATCTTTTATCAATTACATTTATCGGTGAATTGAGTTTCACCATTCTGTATGGATTTTATAGAAGTTATTATACTGTGGAAACAGAGAGTGGGACTGAAACAAGGTAAGTTCGGTAAAAAGGAATTATATGTACATTTCTTTAATGACACGGGTGATTAAAAAACCAGGACTATACCGTGACCATGTAGTTAAAAAACTGTAAGGCAAATTTCAGAGAAACGCTGCGTTCTGTTTCTTTTTAGCTAGTGTGTACGGACTATCGTGCTGACGGTCAAGTATCATGGTCCTAGCCGAACCAAGTGTTTATCAGTCGATCTTGAAGATTCGTTAATGAATTGCCAATATCATAAGCCTCGTACTGTCCCATCGAAAAGTCATTTTTGATTTACCGGTATATTTTAGCAAAATTAATTTCCATGTTTATTATCTTATACTCTATAGTGGGAAATGACATATTGAACAAATAGTTAGGTATGATATGACAGAATATGCTAATGTATCTGTATAGTAAGTTTGTATATGGAATTAATCTGGGACCCTATTTGCGATAACGTACACGCAAGCTACGAGGGTAACATAGTCATGTTTCATTCAAGGCCAATAATACAGTTAATATGTCATGATGTCAAAAAACCTTACATCATGATGTCATAAGATCACAACATGACAACTGAAACAAGGAAGAACTTTCGATGTAACGTTTAGTGTGACTGTGACATCGCTTCAATATAGTTGTTACGATCCAAAATATCGTGTGAGTGCTGGAGTGCTGAGATAGAACGATTGGGACGCTTCCCGTACAACACTAAACCTCGCAACATTATGCTGGATAAATTCAGCCTTGTTTCCTGTAAATGTAATTCAGTTGAGCGAACTGGTATCAAGTTGAAATCAAAGTTTGTAATAATTAGTTAGCCCAAAAAATTGATTAACCAGAGTCTTGTTTTGTAGACATGTATCATAAAATAATCACGCTAAGGGTTAGGGTTGGCATAACGCAACCCATAGACCCTCCAACGTTGGTGGTGGTGGTGGTGGTGGTGGTGGTGGTGGGGGGGGTCTATGCGCAGTCTACATATTTACTACTAGAAAAAATGGTTTGTATAAATTTGATAGTTTATATTGAAGCGTTTGGATGATGAAATCTCGTTTATAACCTTTACGCCTCAATGTGACATTTTCGTGATTTACATCGCATTGGAGCAGTCATTGGCAGCGTGTTGTCAGTTCGAATCGATAAGTTGATAACCCAATTATAATCCTGACAGAAAAGATACGCAACCAACTAATAAAAAATTGTAGCGGGAGGCCCTGCCTTGAAATATGTATTGGTGGGTTTTTAATGCATTTGAATGCATGGTACCTTTTTAAACTTTATAGCTTAATGTAATATTAGTAATCGCATTCTAAATATCCCGACGTTCCTCACTACTGACTGTCCCTTACAGGCACAAGTACGTATCCTAGCAACTACACAAACCCTCGTGGAAAGGTGCGATATCGGGTAATAACCTCTTGGTAGACCACGTACAGCTGAAGTATGAATTTGTAGTTTTAGCTAAGACTATTGTTGTTAGTCCCACTATTACAACTATCATTGTAACCCCGACATAATACAGCTCCCGCCCAATCTTATTCATGGCCAAGGTCGAGCATATGCAATTTTTAAATCACAGCAATTACTTTGTCATAGTCGACCGGTGAGGGCTCTTTACTAGTCGTTTATCATAATTCTACCAAATTTCAGAAAATTGTTTATTATATCATATGTTATGAAGAAACACTGTTGTCATATGCTAGTACAGGGAATATCAGTTTCTGTTATAAAGGAAAATTCCAGTCACAGTTATGTCTGTCTTTAGTATACTTATATTCAGTGTGGTTACTGCTACTGCAACTTATTTTGGGTGACAAAATAACAGTTCGGTAACTTATTCAACTTATTCAAAGATTTCAAAGAAGCCCTGCTTTACTTGGCATGTATTCAGTCGTTTGGGGAATTTCCTCAGCTACAAGGTGCAATTGGTATACCCGGGTCTCAGACGATGACATCATGCATACCCCAGTCTCTTTGCCGTGACACTATTTGTATCTGTCAAGACAAAGAGGATAGCTAAGGGTAAATGTGATTTCATAGACAGATTTCTAATTTTATCACATAAAAACATAAGTTGATAGCAGTAATCAGTACAAGTATACTTAAGACAGGAATAAGTCTGATTTGTAGTTTTGTTTTCTCCCAATCTGCCGACACGCAGTTTCAGACAGTGGTCCATGTTATGAAGAAATAAGACTAAATACTAGTAATCCCAAAAAATACAGTGACTCTAAAAGTACATCAACAAGTAGATATTTTTTTTCCATCCAATCAGATGGCTGGCGACAACACAGTTTCAGGCTGCAGCAGCCCGGAAAGCATTCCCCTGTTTTGACGAACCAAGTTTTAAGTCTACGTTTGATGTCATCCTCGTTCACCGACCAACTAGATCAGCACTGTCAAACATGGAAGAAATCCGGCAAGTGGAAATTGATAACGGAGAGTGGTTTGAGACACACTTTGATACCAGTGTACCAATGCCTGTGTATTTGATAGCCTTCCTTATAAGTGACTTTGAACATTTGGAAATGTATACCCCGAAAGGAGTGTTGGTACGTGAATTATTGTGGTACAACACTTGGACCTGATGTCAATCTAAAGTTCTGTCAGTCGACATGCCCACCGATCATGACATTGACTTCTAAATGCAGTATATGAATGAGAGAGAAAGAGAGAGAGAGAGAGAGAGAGAGAGAGAGAGAGACAGACAGACAGACAGACAGACAGACAGACAGACAGACAGACAGACAGACAGACAGACAGACAGACAGACAGACAGAGAAAAGGGAGAAATAGATGGACAGCAAGAGAGAGGATAGAAAAAGACGTGCAAACAGGCACAGACACAAAGAGCACACATTAACAAGTTGTTTTTCCAACATACATTTATTGAATCGAGTTTTCAAATTGCTATACTGTAACAGTTTCGTGTTTGGGCAAGACCTGAATATATCCATTCGGCCAACTATTCCATGTATGCTGGTTCCAAAATACTCACGTCATTCGCTGATACGTTTGAGCAGCCCTATCAACTGACAAAAATGGGTAAGAATAACTTAAAGTGAGCATTCATTTGTTATCTGAACATTTTGTTGTGTAATCTTTAACACTCAGACGAATGATGTCTCATCGAAATGGATTCGTCTACCCAGAATGCATTGGAGCTACGTTTACTAAATATTGTAAACTTCATTTAGGTAGAAAGCACCTCGGATAGTAATTTCCCTGAAATCGAAGTTCTTCAATTCTCAGTATTTGGCGGACATGTTAGATTCTGAAACGACTAAATTTTAATATTTTGTAAGGTGACCCAACTTTTTTTATATTGACTTTAACTGAAAATAGGCTGGAGTTTTATTGAAGAAAGTAACAACAAAAAGTTTATTTCCGAGGCACATTGTACATTAATAGTCTTTTGTGTATGATTTTCCAACCTTGTAATAGCAAGCTGAATATGGCTATTGCAGTCACTACAATGGTTTCAGCAGTAAAGATATAAACCTTTAATTTTCTATATATCTATATTCAGACATGGCTGCGATACCACAGTTCAGTGCCGGTGCAATGGAAAATTGGGGACTGGTTCTGTACAGAGAATCTGCCATGTTATACGATCCAGAAGTAAACATGCCAGATCGTCGTGAATATGTAGCATCTATTGTTGCCCATGAACTTGGTCACATGGTAAACTGTCAATTTGTGAAGTTTAGAATAGCACCGAGTCTTACTGTAAGCCTTCACGTGAGAGAGAGAGAGAGAGAGAGAGAGAGAGAGAGAGAGAGAGAGAGAGAGAGAGAGAGAGAGAGAGAGAGAGAGAGAGAGAGAGAGAGAGAGAGAGAGAGAGAGAGAGAGAGAGAGAGGTGATAGGCGGGTAGATAACGATTGTGTTATGAGTTACGACTGATGAAACAACGGCGATCGCCACTCATTTTATTTACAAACATGAGCATTGCTGTCCCTAGTAACTACCTCAGTCTGCGTTTAAACGTGAATAAACAAACAAAACCTAGTAAGACTCCTCACTTGCATCGATCGATTAATTAAAAATCATTATTTCGATAAATATATTAATTTTCCTTTCACATATTTATATTTACTTTTAGTGGTTTGGAAATCAGGTGACTATGGATTGGTGGGACCATTTATGGCTAAATGAAGGTTTTGCAACTTATAGTGAATATACAGGTATAAATGAAGTGGAGCCTGAATTTAAACCAGTAAGCATATCATAATATCACATATCTTGACCACGTTAATTGCAGATTTAGATACAACCCGCGAAAAAAACCCAGAGTGGTTTACTTTCATGAAGTGAGCATCTTGTGTCTCGTTTGGGAATTTTAAAAAAGTAAATAATTCGTGTGATATGTGGATGTAGTATGATTAAATCATTCCATGACGATAGTTCGACAATGTTGGTTTATTATAACTGCTAATCAACATCCGTCATTGACACATAAATAGTTCACATTTAAGTGTGTAGAAAAACGACTGAATATCTTTGACATATACTAAAGGTAAATAAAGTTTGTCCGCATAGAGTAATGTGGAGGTTACTTTAATAAAATGACAAATATAAATCTTATTACATTGCAGTGGGATACATTTTTGACATATGCCATGTATTCGGCACTTCGCTCCGATTCAAGTTCCAGTAGTTCCAATCCACTTGTTAGAGAGACAGGGTGGTTGCTCGAAGCCAATATGATGTTTGATACAATGTCTTACTCAAAGGTAATCTTACATTGAAATATTGCACCTAACTGTCTTGAAACTGTTTAAATACTATCTCATCAACGTGTTTACATATAGCTCCTAGCACCTGTTTTCAAATACCTTATCACCTACCCGACGAAATCCCAAAATTGACATTTTCAGTAATTATCAACACATCCGAGCTGTATTCTTGACTGAAAGCATAGAAATGCTGTTTCCAAATGAATTAATTACAAAACTTTGGATATAATGATATTTATCTAAATAAATATGAAATGTGTTGATATGGTTATTACTACACTTTAAGCAGTGCACTAGTGCCATAGTATATATCTATAAGGAGGAAACTGGAGTACCTGGGAAAACATATAAACTGTGTTCGGTAGGGTTAAACTGGTAGTATTATAATTTGTAATCAAACCAAACCAGCGCTGGGCAAGTCCAAACCCAAACTGCACTGTGTCAGATGCATACACTAGGCCACGTACTCCCTTTAAAATTTAGTATTCGTAGGCTATGTACAATCTCTTTTGAAATGATATATTCGTCTTCCAGGTTTAAAAATTAGAATACTTAGTGTAAAGGCTCACTAGTATTGATAAGTTGTCGAGGGACTAAATAAACCAATTTTACTTAATTAATTTATGATAATATACCACCTACGCATGTACTCTATTGTGTTCACAAATTCATCAGTGTTATACATTTTTGATCTGCAGTATTGTCGTTTTTTTATCAGAAAGTTCATGATTGTTAAACATTCCTGTATGCAATATTGGCACTCGGGTTCAGTCAGTTACGATAGTTTGTAAGCTATCCATTTGTTATTTGTAGCAATGAGTGTTTAAGACGTCTTTTCAAACTCTAAATCTCTAAGTGTTTGTTATATGACAATATGTAACACTCCGTCAGTGTGGATAGTAGGCTTGTGTTCAAGACTACTATCCACTACTATCTAGCGCAGATCCAAGACCTTGGATCTGCGCTAGAAAGATTGCTAAACAAAAGGCGAAGGGTGACAGTACATTTGTTGGAGCAACTCGAGTCCATTATGATCTAGCAGAATTGTCCGAGGGGCTAGCAGCTAGACTATGTGGATATATAGGAAAATATTGTTATACTTTGTTTCAGCGTCCTTGTTGTTTTGTTCCTGTAGGGTGGTTGTCTCATTCGGCAATTCCAATGTTTTCTGGACAGAGATGTAATCTTACAGGGTCTGAAAGATTATCTAGAAAGGTATAAATATGATAACGTTGTCACGGACGACCTGTGGGAGATGCTTACACTGGTGAGTAGTATTGGAATTTACACATGTATTCATCCTAATGCAATCTGTGTGATATACATTCATCAATGTAAATGACAATAACATGCCTTATAGGAGCTGATATGAAGCTATCTGTAACTATTTATAGACGATATGACTACACTACTCTGGTACGTTTAATTAAAATGTGTCTGGTGGAGACCTGTGTTTTGCAAAAGGGTGATTGATGGAAAGTTTTTGTGTAATTATTTCTCGTTTTTGTCAAATAAATGTTAACATTTTCTTAATTGATTTTGTACATTCAACATCAAAATAATTCAAAAAGGTTGGTGTATTGTTAACTTAGTTTCTATTCTGGCAACATTTTCCTTGAAGCAGCACTAGCTGTTTTGATTATACACCATCATGGGGTTATTGAAGCATCTATAGATAAACCCATAACACGGTAAAAAAATAAGTGACTTTGTTTTTTTTATGGGACAGATCCTATAATGAGTAGCTCCATCAAACAGAACACGTTGACTTTGCACACACGTATCAATTCCGGAGACACGCCGTGAACTAATACGTAGCAATCGCTGTGACTGAAAGTGTATGATCTAGCTTGTGCCTGGATATGGAATAATTTAGTGAGCACTACCGTATGTAGGTCTATCTAGGCAAGTCAAAACTAACATGCTGCCATATTCAAACATGTCACTACACTATACCTACAGATACAATCATTCACTAATTATTAAACTGAACAATTTTAGCGAGGTTGCTTGGTGAAAAGAATCTTCCAGTTGCAGCTAATGCAGGTTTAAACTTTATTTGACATTAAAGGCTGACCGTGGTCGTGGTAACACTAACGTCAAGCTTGTCATGGACACTTGGTCATTACAAGCTGGTCATCCAATAGTTACTGTCACTCGGTCATCACCAGAGGTCGCACATCTTACCCAGGAACGTTTCTTCAGTGATCCAAATGATGACAACGACTACAGTTGGCCAGACTTGGGGTGAGAGATTTTTTTTATATAAATGGCGATTTGATGTAATATATATTTCGTCTCCCCCTTTTCTTTATGGGGAAGGGGAGATCGTCGTCTATTTTATATCGGGGTTTAGCGACAACAGAGAACAAACACTTTTAGACACTATAAAGAGAAAGCGACATTTAGATAAATTGTACATACGAAATCAGCCTTGTAAATATTTTGTGATCGTAATGGCTGCGTATAACATGATGGCTATCCCGTCAAACATCTAAATCTTATGTTATTTACTATACATCACCTTTGTTTATAAGTTTCGTATTACCATAAATCTATTGACGGTGCAATATATATATATATATATATATATATATATATATATATATATATATATATATATATATATATATATATATATATATATATATATGTGTGTGTGTGTGTGTGTGTGTGTGTGTGTGTATATAGTGATACATAATATTACGCTCTGCCACTGCGGTATAGAGCACTGTCTTAGCAGATTGATACCCACCGAGTTATATATATATATATATATATATATATATATATATATATATATATATATATATATATATATATATATATATCCCAACCAAATAGTCAAAAATGACCTAAGCTTATTTATACATTTTGTGGACAGATATACGTGGTATGTTCCTATTACCTACACAGCTGGTATTATGGGTCAAGAAGGGTTAGATAACCCACACAGAGCTTGGATGAACAAAGAACCAGGTAATTATGTGAAATGAACATACCAACACTTGTGTTTCGATCCTTTAAAGACATTTTTCGCTGATACAAGTCAAAATATAATATAGTCTAGTCTGTGTCGATCAATTGAACGTTCAACCCGCTTCTAGGAAAAAATGTATTCCAGAGATGCTAGTATTATTTGTGGTTTCTTTGTATCCGTAACCACTTTTCAACCAGATGTTTTGATGTATAGAGTTTTGACATTATTGCAGATTGGAAGTTGTGGATAAAACGACTTGCAGTGCGAAAAGCACTTTGCCCAATCAAAAGTTGTTTTCGTGCTTTTATTCACGTGAGTTGATAGGATACTTGTATGTAGTTGTAATAACATTTGACTATGCTAAATTGCTTACAACACTAAAAACATGATGTTCTTTAACCAATCCCCAAAATGTACACGTCGATTGACCTACAGCGGAGATTGACCTCAGTGACGTCAGCGAAAATGATTGGATTCTTATGAACATCAACAAAACTGGATTTTATCGTGTTAATTATGATGATGATAATTGGAATAAATTAGCTGAACAACTGAGAGATGACCACGAGGTAAAACTACATTAATTTGATAAACAATGGGTGTCGTCTCAATCTATACAGCGTCCCATGCACATATATTAATTGTACCACAATGTTAATGTAACTCGATCATTTTCACCAACATATTATCATTCTGATGCCAAGGCAAATGATACAGACTGTTTTGACAACTAAGCAAAGCGATGAGTATCTTTCTTCATTATATTTCTTTTTTCGAAAATTTCAAAAAATATTGTACTTTATAGAGAGAAAATGTATAGGGTGTTGAAACATTCATATGCCACATGATGAATCTTTTACCGTACAGGTCATTCCAACACAGAGCAGAGCTTCTCTACTGGATGACGCTTTTAGGGTATCTCAAACCTTTCATACAGACCATGTTAACGCCCTCAAGTTGACAGAATACCTACACGAAGAGAAGGAATACATACCGTGGGATCTGATTTACCGCGTTTTGCCGTATACTGACCAAATGTTTCTTAGAACTGCAGAATATGGAATGCACGAAGTAAGTCAAAAGGCCAATTACAATGATAATATAGGTACAAATATTAAACTATTTGTTTAGTTTGGCTTATTAATGGGAAAAAACAAAGAAATGTTATTAAAAATATTATTAATATTAACAAGATATTGGATGACGTTGAAGCTTTACTCGAAGAGATTGTCAACACCCCGTATATGTCAGTCAAATCACGAAATAACAGATACACAACTTGTGGCGAAAAGACGTCTGATTATCTTATCCTATTTTTCTTTACCTTAGAATCTAGTTAATGTAAATGTAGTCAAATCAATGTTTAGGGTTGTTATCTATTTCGTCTATCCCTTGTCTATTGATTTTTTTATATAATCCATCTCTGATATTTATTTTAGAACTATTGGCGATATCTAGTATATCCGAGTTATGAACATTTTGGATGGAATTTTAAAGAAAGTCAACATCTTGATTAGTAAGTCTGACTTCTCTAATATCTTTAATGGTGTAAGTTGGATATTTACAAAATCACAGAATTACAATCGAGTGTACAAACCAAGAAATACTGTCACTCAGTAGGCATTGTGTTCTTCATACATGTCATTACTGTGCCTGGTATCTTTGTTTATATTGTTATAATATGCAGATATGGATTACAAGTGATAAGATACAACGTTTGATATATTAAACAGTAAGATGGTTGTCTCATGAAGGCAATATACTATTACTTAGCGCATTTTATGTGAGTAGTTTAACCCGACTAAACTAAATACTAAACTCCATACGTTGGCACTGTATATCATACAACGTTTTACTTCTTGTCTGTAGCTACCACCGTGATATTGCAATTGAAATGGCCTGTCACTACAATTACATAAACTGTACAGATCAGGCAGTTGTTTTATTCCATCAGTGGATGCAAGACACAGAAAACAATTCGTAAGTTAACAGTTAACATAAATCAAATTAATGTATTTTATGTCATGACCGAGACACAGCTATATTTTATTTTAGTTGAAGTTATAACTAGACTTGTGTACACTATGTATATTAAATCTAGAGTGTCACACGATTACCTGATCGTTTGAAGCATGCAGTAAACGTTGAATGCACAGGATATATACAACTGGTTATAACTATAAATACACATATATTATGTGATCACAATTACACAGTAAGCAGTTTCAGAATATATTGTTCATGGTTCCAAGAATCAACAGGACAGAGTAAAATATAGTTAGTTTGCAACGGTAAATTATAAACGAATGCGACGTTCGGATCCATCTAGTACGAACGTTGATGCAACGGAATTCATAAAATTGATGATATTGTCTGATATGGTCACATTTGTTGTAGAATCAGTGTTGAAGTAAGGAGTGCTGTGTACTGTGCTGCACTTCGACATGGAGGACTAACAGAATGGGAGTTTGTATATGAACGAGCAGGAGATGAAGGAGACAGTACTGAATTAGGAAGATTAGAGTCTGCATTGGGATGTACTAAAGATGCTTGGCTTCTTCAAAGGTTGTGTAATTTTAATCATGGCTTTCTGTTGTCTTCCTACAATGATTGTACATGTATCATTGCGCTCCCCTAACTTTATAAATATGTTTTCGCACAGGTTGCAGCTATCACCACATGTTACTACATAGAATTCAATATCATGCGTAATCTAATTAATTCAAAGTTTACGAAGTGGAACTTAAAAAGGTGGTCATTTTAGATATGCAAATTTTGAACCAGTAGCATTATAATATCCATACCATATCCAGTTAATATCTAAACATTTTATCGTAGACTTATTGTTGAAATTCTAGATATATGGAGGATTATCATTCGAAGGACATGGCGGCGGCGGCTATAGGAAATTGCCGAGATAAATCAGCCCAGGGTTTCTCTACAGCCTGGATGTATACCCTCACGCAGTTTGACTCTCTACTAGAAAGGTAATGTTTAAAATTTAAATAAAGAGTGATAGCGGTAAGGATACTTGGTCGAAGTAAGAGAGTCCCACACATGCCCCATCATAACATCGTCGTACACCACAGCCCTTTTTACGGCACCGTCCAAGACTCGCCGCCAAAAGGTCGTAAACCACAGCCACTTTTACGGCACCATCCAAGACGCTCGATATTGCGCAGTGTCGCGGAAGAAATGTCAGCTCTGGTTTGCGAGAATGCATGATGAGTGACAAAATGCAAGGAAGTTTGGATTTTTTATGTATGTTTGTAATTTTTTGATGATCTTATACGCCATATGTCATGATAACGCAAAACGAAGAAATCGAGATTATCGCGAGATTTGCCGAGAGTGGAATGAACGTGTTCTTTCTCGACTGCACTCATACATTTTATGAAGCTTTGTGTCTATACTAAACGTCTAGGCTAAACTATACATTTCCTATAGTTTGCATATTGTAAGTACGTTTTAATATCAAAGACTACAAAATCCATTGATTTATATTGATTGAGTAATTTCAATATTAATGTGATTTTTTTTTATCTTTCATTGCAGGTATAACGTTACCGCATATTCGATCGTATGGGATTTCGCTCCGTGGATGAATACAGATTATGACTTACAGCAGGTAGAGATCCTAGGATTTAGTATTATGTTGTTGTTGAATACTGCTAGAGAGAGAGAGAGGGAGAGAGAGAGAGAGAGAGAGAGAGAGAGAGAGAGAGAGAGAGAGAGAGAGAGAGAGAGAGAGAGAGAGGGGAGGGGGGAGGGAGAGGGAGAGAGAGAGAGAGTGAGAGTGGGGGGGGGGGGGACAGAGCACACACACGACGTTCAATAGAGGCGAAGACAAAAGTTACTTGTGGATCGTTTTCAACATTTCTTTATATCTCTCTGCAGTTATTGGCGTTCGGAAGGCAACATAGCGATATGCCGGAATCTGCTGCGAGTGGATTCTACAATTCTGTTGAAAAGGTCGAGACAAATATCAAATGGATGATGAGAAACAAAGAAAGTGTAGAAAATTGGTTATCAGAAATCACGACCAAGATTGGACTTGTTATTTGATTTTGATTTTTTTATTGCGTAATCCGTAAACCTTCACTTGAACTGAACGTGGTCACCACTATGACTTTCATCATATGGGTTTTAACACACTTTTATACAATTACAAAGCGTTGTTATTTAGTTGGCCATGTTTTATTTGTATGTTTCTTTACCCTGTTTGATATTCTTCACTAATTTGTACAGTAACATTCAAAGCCTTTAGAGTAGTACCATCAAACCATGGAAATATTACACTTCAACAGTTACAAATAAAATACAATAACAGGTACATATAATACCGCTTAACAGTCTGACGTGTAAATATACGTTCAACGGAAAACAAGAGGTGACATTTTCTACTGAATAAATATTAATTGACTAACATTGTGTTTGTATGTACATTGATGTATGGTGTCTCTCAGAGATCTGTAAACTATACGTTGGGGTATTTTTTCGTATTTTTTGTTGCACACGAGGACTAACATTTACCTTGCTGAAGCATATGAAATTACTCTGTGATTGAGCCCCCCCCCCCCCCCCCGGTAGAGTACAGTCATACGGTGGATAAATACCCTTGTTGTAAGCGTATGAAATCCCCGTACTCAGTCCGTCTTTCGGTTAGGTGATTGATCTTGATTCGTTGATTGATTGGTCGGTCGGTCGGTCGGTAGACTAATTCACTCATTCGTTCGTTCGTTCATTCCTTCATCATGGTCAGTCAGGTTTTATTTTTCGAATCCACCACTCACCAGAACCCACCTCGACATCAACATTATTATCAATAGCGTTCCAAATTGTAAATTTCTACGTCATTGCTCATTTTGATAAACTGTTGATTGAAACAATACCACCTGTAATACTCTATCCGGCAAAATGACAAAAGCAAAAGACTTTATGACGACATAATTATAGTGACGTCATCCATATATATGTACATGTACTAAGCGTTAACTTCAAAATTGGTATGACTACACTTATATGAAATTTGAGATATTTTCAACCTATGTACTGATCACATTCGAGTATGATTGCGTAGAGAGTTTAAACGACTCTGTGAAGTGGATATAATGCTAAATCATCCAGGTACTCACATTACAATCACCCACTACTTTGCTATGGAAACAGTCGATGTACAGAAAATTAATTTTCTTGGTGTCAGGAAATATACTTTCTAATTATCCATTATCCTCAACAATTTCTGGATTTTGATTCTGCGAAGTCCCTTGTATTCTACGAATTGAAAAAAGGCTATTCTCGGAATAAGCAGTGCGAGTAAACGATAGTAGAAAACATCAGATAGGTTATCAGTCACCAGCAGACATACATGTAACATAATATTTCCCGGTTCTCTTGAAAAGCAAACAGCAAATATCAAAATCAAATTGTTATGAAAAGCATAATCAAAACAGAAATAGAATTTACATGAATATAAAAATGGTAAGGAAAAATGTATGCTTTTTAAAACTGTTTATCGGAGTAGTTTCTATGGGAATATAATGACTGATTCCATTAGTATCGTACTGTCAATGTGAGTGTAGCTGGATATTATCCAAGTTCTGTAATCTTTGTGGAGGGGGTATAAAGACACTGATATTATAGTTTGGAAACACGCCAATATAAATACATCCGTGTGTGTGTGTTGCACTGTAAAATGTCAAAATCTGCTTGTAACAAAGTTATATTTATTAAGATTTCCACTCTAAAAAAATCTAAAATCATTCCGTTTTGACTAAATACCCCCTGCGTTTTGACTAACCCCCCCCCCCGTGTTTTGACTAAATTCCCCCTGCGTTTTGATTAAATTCCCCTAAATTTGTACTGATATCGATATGAGGGATGTTTGCATTGCCTTCCTGTAACAATATATGGACTGAAACAGGAGGTGGTATCCAACCCTCTCTATAAAAAGCTAACTTACACATCATCGGGAAAGAGACACTTCATAAGCGTCCACCCATACGTGTTTAAGTCCGAGGACTGCTCGTTACTGAGGTAAGCACATCTATCAAACAAAGTATACCATAATTTGGCTGTATCAATTGTTTATGTAAGAGGGTAATTTTAGACTTAATAGTCTGTCGAATTATTGTTTTCCTTTACAAAACATTGTAAGAATGAAACTTGAAATGTTATTGTTACAAATGTACTCGATATTATAAAGAATCATCTCCAGTGAGAACATTCGACGAACTGTCAATGTACAGCAACGTATCAGTTTTGGCCAGCTGACCTCTAATGAATTGACACATGTTTGTCATTCGAAAACACAGAAAGGAATGACTACTGCTACCTCTAGTGTGTTTCTATTTTTTGTTTGTAGTCTACAATATGGAACTCAAGTATTGTGTCCTGTTATTTGTGACGTTTCTTACTACAACTACTACTGTCACGTGCTGTGGGGGTAGCAGCGGCGCCGGTGGTGGTAGTAGTAGTAGTGGTGGTGGTGGTGGCGGAGGATTTCTTGGAGGACTTTTTAGTGGTGATAACACTGATGGAAATGATGGCGATAGTGGTGGATTTCTAGGTGGCCTTTTTGACGGTGAAGACAATGATGGTGGTGGTGGTGGTGGTGGTGATGGTGGTGGCGGCGATGGTGGATTTCTAGGTGGCCTTTTTGACGGTGAAGACAATGATGGTGGTGGTGGCGACGATGGTGGATTTCTAGGTGGCCTTTTTGACGGTGAAGACAATGGTGGTGGTGGTGGTGGTGGTGGTGGTGGTGGTGGTGGTGGCGGCGGCGGCGACGATGGTGGATTTCTAGGTGGCCTTTTTGACGGTGAAGACAATGCTGGCGGTGGTGGTGGTGGCGATGGTGGATTTCTCGGTGGACTTTTTGATGGTGGTCATGATGGTGAGGACAATGGGGAAGACGGTGGATTTCTCGACGGCTTGTTTGGTGGTGATGACGAGGATGGCGAAGATGATGATGATGGTGAAGATGGTGGATTTCTAGACGGCTTGTTTGGTGGTGATGACGATGGCGAAGACAATGGGGAAGACGGTGGATTTCTAGACGGCTTGTTTGGTGGTGATGACGAGGATGGCGAAGATGATGATGATGGTGGAGATGATGGATTTCTAGACGGCTTGTTTGGTGGTGATGACGATGGCGAAGACAATGGGGAAGACAATGGGGAAGACGGTGGATTTCTAGACGGCTTGTTTGGTGGTGATGACGAGGATGGCGAAGATGATGATGATGGCGAAGATGATGGGTTTCTAGACGACTTGTTTGGTGGTGATGACGATGGCGAAGACAATGGGGGAGACGGTGGATTTCTAGACGGCTTGTTTGGTGGAGACGGTGAGGATGATGATGGCAACAGGAATAACTACGCTGTAAGTAAAGGCGCACATTCTAGTTGTGAAACTACCATAATTGAATTACGGCATAATACATGATCATGGTAACTATCCACTATCAAAAGTTTTATATATCAGGTTTGCTTGTATTCATTTCATATCATTTATTATTTAGGTATTTATTTCAACATACTCACCTCCGCTCTAGGAGCTGAGATTACTAATAACAAGATTTGATTCGTATCATATGTACACCCTGTCACCATAGGTTTCACATCGAAATTTCGCATATTTCAGTCTGAGAGTATATGTGAAGGCCATTAATTGATTGATTCCTGTTACTATGGAGACGCTGGTAGAACACGTAATTACTACAGTTTTCTTATTAGGTGTGTATCGTTGTATAAATGATTATTTCCGTATCTGTCCATGGGAATGTAATCAATGCAAACACGAGAACGTTATTTTACACAGACGTGTAAATAGTAAAGGATATAAATTCGTTACTTTCAGGAGACCATTGTTAGCACGGCCCGTGAATACATTGATAACACCGAGTACGCCGTAGATTCGTCTTATGGACCGGGTAGAGGAGAATATAAATGTAACTACTTCGTACACGATGTTCTGGAGAATGCTGGTATTCATTCTCCCGAAAGACATCCCAGGTAAGATTTCTAGAGTCTGTCATCTTCCCAATTATGTCTCTGAATTGGATATATACGTTATTATCAATCGTGAATGTAACGATTGTATACGCATATTCATGTTAGATATGCAAACAAGATGGATTTTTAAAAACATCATAAGATGGAACTTTACCAAAGGTAAAATATTACATTTTGTCAACAATGTCGCTTTTACTAGTAACGCTATTAGTAACGTTACCTTACAAAATCATACACACAGGGAGAGGGGTTGGGATTATACGACTGACGAAATACATCACGCAAAACTGGGAAAACCGCCATACTTCAACAGAAAACAGTGCACGTGTCACGACCTTTTCACCTTGAATAGTCTAGGGACTAAGCGCTTTGACTTGACATACTGACTTAACGACATTGAAGCCAGAGAACGTATATCTTTTTGAAAGTAGTCACTGTAAAGTAGACAACATACATTAGAATCCTAAATCACAGTCTCACAATATTATATCGTTTTCGTTATTTTCTCTCTCTCCAAAGATTGCTTCCTGGTTCCTATCCGATTAGTGCTGCATCGTGGGGAGATCCGGATACACCTAAAGAAGGCTTTGTACTTGTAGGTAATGATCCTTCACAGGCAAGACCAGGCGATGTGGCTTCCGATGGTAGTCATGTTGGTATTGTTAGCAGAGAAGGTTACACTATCAGTGCTAGTTCTGTACAGGATAAAGTTGTGGAGAATGAGTGGGGTTTTGACGACACAGGCGAAGTTTACTTCTACAGACCTACCGTAGAAGAATAAATACTAATTTAGCTACACGTAGTTGCCTACTCTGTCAATCTGGTAAGCTAGTTACCTGACCCGTCAATCTGGTAAGCTAGTTACCTGACCCGTCAATCTAGTAAACTAGTTATCCGACTTGCCTATACTTTTAGCCAGATACCTGGCCTATTTTTTTATAAACATGTACCGTAGAGTAATAAACATTGTTTTAGCTAGTTACCGAGACCTGACTGTCATACTGTTATCGATAATCGATTCTGAAAATGTCACTGTTTATCGTTTCTTTATTGCATGGCCAGCTAGAGAGGACACAGAATTACATCAGAACACACGTGTATTGTAATATGTTAATGTAAACCTTACTACATTATCCAATAAAAAATCACGGCTTTTAAATTTAAAGGATCCTGTGTGTTACCTTTATGGTTGTTATGGTTGTTACTAGTTGCGATTGGTCACGTGAACGGTAGAAGGCTAGATGGCAGATTGTGATAAACGTCAATAAACATAATGATAGTACTCACTGTATGGTGTTCCTACCAAATAGAATCTATTTCAAGAGGACTGTGTCATTCAATCCATCATAAACTGTGCACCCAGCTTTCTATCCCAATGAGGCAGTAGATTACCACAGTAATTAGGATTGGTGTGTTTTCCTTGGTGTTGGGATCTTTTCTGGTCTAGTCCTTAACACTTACAAGTAACTATTTATTTCTACACATTTTTTGTGGTTCTCCTGGGTATTAGAGGAAACTAATCGAACTGAACTGAACTGAACTGAACTGAACTGTTGGCAAAATATATGTGTCTGTAGAATATAGCTAAAAGACATTCGTATTTATAAGCTTTTTAGTAATAAAGCTTGAATTTGATAACCCTGGCTAAAAATTACGTACTTATTCATTTGCTTTCGAATTCAACTGAGTCCCTGATCACATGATCTTTCGATGGCATATGGATTTCTTTAGAAGATCGTTGCTGTCGGACGTAATTATCTGGAGTTATCAAGTTCAAACTTGATTACTAATGAAATGGCCCGGATAGATGAGTCTATATACATCGATGTGTATACTGTGCGAACATTCAATAGAGGTGACTTGAGGTCTTGGTATAGATCAACATTTTTCAATATGATATTGATATGATTATCATTTATCTGTAGCCTGTATAAACCTTTCTTTTCAACGCTTGAGGCGCTTTAGTGACACCTATTGACTACAAGTTGTATGTGGTTTAATGTAAGGTAAAGAGAACATGATTAAAGTCGCAGCAATCGTTAATGGACTAAACGTAGCACAGCAGAACGTCAGAGACAGAGCAGTCAGAAAGAGGCCATGAATTAAGTACTGTAAACCTCTATATTTTTTTAAAAGCGATTTGGTATCTTGTGGCAATTTCGCGACGATCATTTTTCAAACACGTCTCTAGCCTACGTCATGTCATCGTGGCAACCAACCTTCCTTCCCTGCTGATAAGGTGTGACTTGATTATAAACTGCTAAACGATAGATTTTATAATACGAATGCCTCATATCATTAAAACCGTTAAATAAACGACGTGTTTTGTCACATCTCTTTGTATGACTGTGTTGTAAACGGGTTGTACCTTCACACGTATTCTTTTGATACCGCTTGGTTCTGCCTTGTTCACGCCTCACGGTTGTTTAAAGGTTTAGTTTGAATGAGTCACGAGTCTCAGAGTTTAAATTAATTCCATTCAGGATATTTTGGTAATTTTCATTATGAAATGAAGTTAAATGCATTTAAACTTTGCACAATACAATGATATTCTGTTATGGAGCTACATTAGTCTTCGACATCTAAACATCGCGTATTTCGGAATTGTTTGTACCAGGTACGATTGAAGCGTCAACAAGTTTTAATATGACATGATGTGTTAGTTTTAGAACTTCATAGTATGATTTCATCATTCTGTATGAATATAATATTGCACAGCTATTGTATGGTCTTTGAGATATGAACTTTTATTACTAATCTAGACAAGGTGATTGGATATTGAATCTCAGGTGATGTCTTTCATAAGACTTAACAAAGTACGTCATACTCTAAGAATAGAGATTTATGTAAACTTTGAAATGTATTAAAGTTGAGATTGATTGGAGATTGATCATTTAATAATAAAATCAACCAAGTTGTTAGTTTGGCGTTCGTTGAAACCAGATATGAATGTTTCGTTGTGAGTTCAATTCTATACACACAGTCCAACACGGTACGGTACCTCGTAGAAGAGATGGATTGGGAAGAAACTCGGTGACCGGGCCACAATTCAACGTCATAGTACTCAAATGGAACGGACTGACGTCGATTGAATGAAGCAGAAGTGAGTGAGCGAGTGAGTACTTCCGCATTTAACAAAATACATACATATATATAAACTGCACGAAAAGCCGGTCACAATGTTTCAAATGTAAAAGAATTCACAGTATATTTGAGTGTGCGTGTACTTGTGTGTTGTTGCTAAGTATTTTGGTACAGTTTCAAAATACCCATTTACAGGCGTTGGCCCAGTTTAGTAGTGAGTCAGGAACAATGTATACCTCTGAGTCATTTTATTTGTCATATTTGTATGTGACGAATAAAATGAATATAGTTTAAATGATGGATGTAACTTTCTGAAGTCCCATTCTAAAATTTATAGAGCAACGTTTGAGTTTGACCTTCACACCTTCATCACGTTAAATTAATGATGGTACGAATAAGTACCAAAGTATCTACAACGCATGTCAGAACATACACTAGTAAATAATCATGTGACAAAAAGGAGGGAATAGATATATTTGATCCTTGTAAAACAAAATTGCAATTCAAATCTAGTATTTCATCAGAATTGTCCCTTTTGGGGCAATGGTTTGATCTCCTTTGAATAAGAAAGTATATTTATTTGAGTGTATGTAACGGTCTACAGCATTTATCTCAGTGCTCCCAATGGCCTCCTTCTAGTGATGGTTTGAGCCATCATGCAAAGCGACACAATCCCTCGACAACCGTCAGTGTCAAAGAATAAAGAATTACCTCTAGAGACACGGCGATTAAGTACGACTTTATCGTTAAATCTCGATATTTCAGCCCTGTCTCTTCTCGGTTTTTCATAAGGTCATTTCAACAATACTAATTACAATATTACGACTCCGATATTTCATACATCTGACAATATTCATTTTTATAAATAAATCATTCATACCCCAACTATTTTTTTAAATGTTGAGAAACACAAACATATACATAGACATACAGATATATATATATATATATATATATATATATATATATATATATATATATATATATATATATATAGATAGATAGATAGATAGATAGATAGATAGATAGATAGATAGATAGATAGATAGATGGATAGATGAATAGATAGATGGATGGATCAATGGATGGGCAGACAGACAGACAGACAGACAGGCATGTATGTATGCATACATACATACATACATACATACATACATACATACATACATACATACATACATACATACATACATACGCACATGTACATACATACGTACATACATACATACGTACATACATATATATACACACATACATACATACATACATACATACACATACACATACATACACACATACATGCATACATACATACATACATACATACATACATACATACATACATACATACATACATACATACATACATACATACATACACATTATTAGACGTAATTTTTCTATGATGTAAATGTCATTCTGTGATTTGAATGTCATACTTTCTGATTTGAATGTCACACTTTCTAGTACAAAAACCATACGTTTACATGATGTGAACACACTGACTATTGACTATAATTCTACCCTAGTATTCTGACGTAGATGACAGCATCTAGTAAGCCTAAGCGTGACAACTCGTTTGTGATAAATATGCAACATATGGTGTTGTAAAGTGTATTTGCGAACACCATTGATTTCGTGAATAGATCGTCGTTGAAATTATGTTTATTCAGAATTTCGAAAATGTGTGCCTCTTTATTTCCCTTTTAAAATTTCCCGTGTTTGTGGTGACAGAAAGATGTAAAGACCATTCGATGCCTTTATATCAACATACGTTTTGTATTTTATGTACGTGTAAGTAGTGAGTAGGTAGTTGAAGGTATGCAGTATGTAGTAAGAAGACATCGCCGGTCAAATTGTATATCGTCCTGATAAATGGAAACATGTATTTTTCCTCTTTGTCACTAGTTATCAAATTTCACTGAGTATACATCAATCCCGCTACTCAGTGTTATGCAGGATTGTCCACATCGGAAATGTTAATGTAGATGTGATAACCATCCTATCTTTCCCTGAACAAATGGCGTTTGATAAGTTATTGCTTGTCTGTTTACTTGTTTGTACGTGTACGTATACGCATGTATGCGTGCATACGCGTTTTGTTTGTTTATTTGTTTGTTTGTTTGTTTGTTTGTTTGTTTGTTTGTTTGTTTGTGTGTGTGTGTGTGTGTGTGTGTGCGCGCGTGTGAGTGAGTGTGAGTGAGTGTTTGCGTGTTTGTTTGATTGATTGATTGGTTGGTTGGTTGGCTAGCTAGTGTTGTTTGTTTGTTTGGTTGATTGGTTTATTTGTTGATTAGTTGGTTGATTGTTCGTTATCACTGTTAATATTTCCAGTATATATTTAGTTTATTTTATGTTTACATCATAGCACATATCCCCTGCCTGCACGTTGGGGGCGTCTCCTATTTCTCCGAAAGGAACAGGTGAAATAATGAAAGTGTGCATATATATAAGTAATCATTTCGATGAAACAAACACTACCATGCATATGGTTCGACCACCTGTAAACACTCTTTGCTAAGTTTGTTAGTAAAGATAATGTTTCCTCTCCATTTTATTAAAAATTCCGGCTCCTATTAATATTCTGACATAACTATTGTGTCTAGTTTGATTTCGATTTATTGGTTAGCCTATTCATTGAATTCATACTGAACAGTATAGTTGTTCTTTGAGGGCGAATATATTGACAGCTCACCGCAGACTGTTAATGAATTGAGCTTATACAAATAATAGCGACCAACGTTGTCTTTTTTCATCTGACGCTTATTTTTTCTCACAGTGAATAGGAGCCTGGTTTGATTGGCACCGCCAACCGCAAGGTCACAGAAGTCAAAACATTCCATTTTCCTCGCAATTTTCAAACAGCTTCAACAGAGAGCAACAACATTGCACTGTTAGAGCCGGGAGCAAGGTCCGTTTAATTGACCATAAATAAGACGGAATTGTCAGGTCTCGGGAAGCCATTTAGTGGGATTACCCCTGTACATTGACAGTCCTTTCAAATCGCTACTATAATCGATCATATGCTACGGTTTGTGCGAGTTTAATGTTCCATAAAAAGTCAGCGCACTGATGATACATTTAGTGGTATTGTGAATATAGAGTGTACACTGTCGACGCCATGGTGAGGATGGAAACACACGAGCTTGAGGAAGGTTTGAATGTTGATGTATTTACGACACGAAAACGGACAGTTTATATTGCGGTTATTGTGGTCGTTCTGTTACTTGCCGTCGTAGCGTTGGCGTTTTTCTTCATTCCTAAACTGTCAACTAGATCCGGTGTCTGTGAACTTGTAACCAACACAACCAAGGGTGAAGCACTAAAACTGCCTCCTATTCCGCAGCCACAGAACATACCAACGCCGCCACCACCAGAGCCGTTCGAAGGCCGCCTACCGGAATCATTACGACCAGAACACTATGTAATATGGATGAAAATATATATGGACACAGAAGATGGTGATCGACGTCACTCATATGATGGCAAGGTCAACATCACTTTAAAATGTACCAAGAAAACAAAGACAGTTAGGATTCACTCCAAGATGCTTACTGTTGACTTTGATTCTATTCAAATATATCGCCTATCAAATCTGGACAAATTGAATGTTGGCAATGTTGGTGTAGACGAAGTTTACGATTCGTTGATCATCAAGAGTAGAGAGAGTCTCCTTGCTGGGGAAGACTATATCATCAGTATCAATTATCGTGGTGAGCTGAGGTCAGATGACCTTTTAGGATTCTATGTCAGTTCATACAGCGATGAAGGAAAAATAAGGTAGGTAAACATCATAGACAAATAAACTCCTGACTGCAAGCTATTGTTTCCATCCTATATATGACGTCAATATATATAAACGCTCTCTTTATCGAATATTGTTAATTAAGTTGTCGTCATCTTCATCTTCTTCTTCATCATCATCATCATCATCATCATCATCATCATCATCATCATCATCATCATCATCATCATCATCATCATCATCATCATTATCACCACCACCACCACCACCACCATCACCACCACCACCACCACCACCACCATCATCATCATCATCACCACCACCACCACCACCACCACCACCACCATCATCATCATTATCACCACCACCACCACCACCACCACCACCATCATCATCATCATCATCATCATCATCATCATCATCATCATCATCATCATCATCATCATCATCATCATCATCATCATCATCATCATCATCATCATCATCATCATCATCATTATCCCCGCCACCACCACCACCACCACCACCAAACATCCATTAAAACGAAAAAGACTAACCTTAGCATATGTGTGCATATTTCAGTTATTTCAGGTAGCATTTGTTTTCAAAAAGGTCTACATTGTAGTTTTGTTAACTTAACACAAGGGGAGCAAGAAGAGATGCTAAACTACTTCGTTTAGCAAGAAAGTCTTTGCTGTCATGGCAACATTTACGAGTTGTAGACCATGCACGTATCGTTTGATAGTATCAGAAAATAGCGCTAACACTTTAAAGTAATATTGCCTTGATGTTGGTTTTAAAAAAGTACTTTTGGGCTTGAAATGATGTGGATATGACTAGACGTTTTTCATTTCCTGTTTATGTCTACGTATATTATGTGACCACCTTATTCATTGACTTTCATTGTACAGTTTGTTAGTAGTTGTGAGCTGGTTCACTGACTAAGCTATGCATACATCTTACAGTTACAAATTTCGACGTGAAGCAATTCTTTGTTAACGAGCCAAAAGCCATACATATACAACGTTGAAGCCTAATATGCACTGAAAGCTATCAAATCATTGGTTTGTATTTTTGTCAACTGTGGATTGTTTTGTTTTTCGTTTGAATATTTCCTGTTTAATCAGGTCACAATCACAATAGAATGCATTGCCATCTTTGCTTCCATTTCGTTGAAGAATGTTATCCACAACACTGCACTCTTTGAATATTCAGTAAGAGACTGAGCAGAATTTACGACAGGAGAGGTGGGGATGAGGAGAAAATATGTTGGCCAAATTCTTTTTGGCGACCCCCCAAGCGCTCTCTGAAATATTCGAAGAACTCAAGATTTTCGTAACCCCTACTCTACCGATAGCCACTCTGATACAATTGAAATGTACAATTGTATGTGTACACTGCAGGTGTACAGTAACGCACAATAAAATTGCACGTAACAATTGACTTCAACGTTCATAGGAGAATCTACACAATTAGATATATATATGGACTACATAGCGAGAAATCTTATACTGAGCACCATCCTATACTAGATACTTTGACAGAATGCCTTCATGGTTTTCCCCCCAATCTCGATTTGGGTGAGACAGGTTCACAATGGTGGCTGCTGTAGGGGAGGATGTTCCCCTCCCACGGTGAATTTTCTTTTGAAAATAAGAACATGTAGGAGGCCATTTAGAGGCATAAAATATGATCAAACCATACAGTCATATAATTTAAAGCCATAATACCTAAATATGGCTTCAACACATAGATTAAATCAAATATACTCTTGGTCTTGATCTCAGTAAATATATATAGTTGTTCTCGTTTCATATATATATATATATATATATATATATATATATATATATATATATATATATATATTTATATATATATATATTTATATATATATATTTATATATATATATATTTATATATATATATGTATATATATATATATATATATATATATATATATATATATATATATATATATATATAAGTCAGACACATGTTCTTGCCTATGATCACCTGTTTCATAATTAATTATATGGAAATGAAGTTAACGTTAACCTCATTTCCATATAATAATTATAAAGCAGGTGAAAATTAAATGTACATGGTAAACGGCTGCTTCTGAGGTTTACTAATTAAGGCAGTATATTTCAAATCCCCCTTTCAGACCAGTGGAATTTTAAAGTCTTTTTCAAGCTAAAGGTTTTCGAGGCTCCATTTTTCTTTTCAGCCCCTCTTTCGTAAATTCTGCCAGTTTCTTAAAGATGGTAGTAGAGATGAGAGTTACGGCGTCTAGACAAGTCTTGCCAAACACTGTGTAAATAGTCAATACATATAACCTACTTTTTAGATAAGGAATCAGTTAGTTTCTTCTTTCGTGTTTGGTTTATAGATGCATTTTTCAATCATCATGTTATTCAGCTGGAACTGTGTAGTACAAATTGTGCTCGTGGCGACAGAGTAACTCTTTAAGTTAAATCACCCATCATTAATATTAATCTCTTAACGAAATGGTCTATGGATTGACAACGTTTTTTCTTTCCTACTTTGAACAATATTATCCCTGTATTTATGAAAACATCAGTGGAAAAAAATACTCCCACGGTTCCCATAATAATTGTAACTTGATATATTTCGCCGTACTTTTACCGTCAACTACCACTGTGCAACACTAATTTGTATCTCTCAGGATAACATGTCTTAAGATTGATTTATATTCATCTATTGCAAAGTTTAGGGAAATACTGAATATATATTTGCTGTCTTCATTGAATGAAAAGTGGAAGACAGCAATTAAGGACTTTTAAGTCTTGTCTGTTTTTCTTCCCTTCTCAGTCTCTGTATATCGACAGTGTATGAAGTTGGTAATATTTCAGGCCGCTTAAGGGATCAATTTCGTTCGTGCTCTGAAAGTATAATGCAAAGCGTAATTGTACCGTTTTCAACGTGTATTCAGTCCCAGAGCAGAATTTGAATTACTCGTACAACACTGAAGCACGTAGAGAACAAGCCACTAATATCTCGGTCCCCAAGCGTAAAACTTTCCTAGGAATATCATTTACTCCTATTTATTTATCATCTTCCGTCGGCGATACATATTTTCCCCGTTACATAAAGATATCTGAAACATCGTTAAATTGATAGTGAGCGAATATGTTTGTTTCTGATAATATGACTTCAGAAAACAGGGTAGGTTGGAATTCTATCTGTTTTATTTTATTTATTTATTTGCAGACTATAATTAAAAGACATGGAATGTAGCAAAGTTTGCAAAGCTACAGAAAATTTAGTGTGAAAAAAAAATGCTGAAATTTACATGGTAATCAAACAAAATATCGAGAAAGAGAGATACGATTTAAAAAAAGCTTCACGGAACGTATTTGAAGTCAGAAAAAGTAATTATTTGCATAATTCAGTTATTATGCCGCAGCAAGAAATTTCATAAGAATTTTCGCGGTTATTTAAATAAACTCTATCCTAAGGAAGTTCATCATAATCTTTTAAAGCCACGGTAAACTTAGATCGTACATATTTAATTTGTAGTCTAGATAGGAATTCGTAAATATGTAGGTTGATTATATTTTTAAAAAAATGTTTTTGGCCTCATCTGGTATTTTGGTGATTGAAAAGGAGTGCCAAGGAATACGTTTTAACCCATACCAATATATGTCATCGAAGTCAACTGTTTATATATACCCTGTTTGTTTCTTGGTGCTCCACTTAAAATGTTTTGTGTTAGCATGATAGCGAAGGGTATTTTTTTTCGCATTTTCTAATCTTGTCATCTGAGATACGAAAGATATGGCGGTTGAAATATTTGATGAAAATGACAGCAATAGGAATTTTGATAATAATTCACTCATGGTGTCGGTTATGGTCCACGCGGTTCTTCTTTAGTATGCTTAATGTGCATCACGGGACTACACTACAGTAGATATCAATGGGAATTTATGCTCATTGTGTCAGGGGTTTAACGGAGAAAACGTGAATTGTAACCCCATGATAAAAATTGATATATTTCAAACTAAGCCTTGCAGCTTAACTTGTGTTATTTATTTAAGTGTAATCTTTCAGATTGTGAAATTATGATGGCACGCTGTTTAGTATGATAAGTGCGTACTTTCTACAAGACTAATGATAAATTTAGTGAGTCATGTTTCATGTGGCGTTTATTTCTTAGACACATAAAATAATTCAATATTTAGGAAGGAAATATGGCCTCGTAATCAAACAAAGTAAGGACGACTCTCCTCTATCGTTGTACGTATCTTAAATGGCCTTTTTGTGTCATAATACTGATTGTAATATTTAACTTATAAAACATCAAAATAATTAGGAAACATGCACAACGACAAATCAGACAACACGTAAAATATCAATGCCATGATCATGATTATTTACGTGTTCATGTAAACAAAACAATAGTTTGCCATGTCACTCCTAATAAATAAATAAATAAACACTTATATAGCGCTATATCTCCAAATAGTGTTCATCGGCACTTAACAGGAACTATTTTTGAAAGAAATAACATTAAAATATCAATTATATATCATAACTACTCCAAGTACATGAACACCTTAAAGCTGGTGTAAAATTTGGTATTAAAGATCAGTATACTGCATAAACATCACGAGCTCCTCTACAAACTTAACCCCGTACGACATGGAATTTAAAAAAAACAATGGCACCACCTACAATTTCACTCAAACATACAAACTGTTGATTTAATCTTTGTCAATACGACCTAGTTTAAGAGAAAACAAACCACTGGAACTTAAAACAACTTGACCCCCTCTGCTGCACAACAAGTCTGATCCAGCTAATGTGAGTTAATTGGCGGAACAGATTTCAGTCACGAATCTAGCTGTGTAGATTTATATACTAGTAAATCAAAGTCGACCGTGCTACTGATGAGATTGCGAGTGACTAACTCGGGTATTCTACCTTGTAATTATATCCGGCCTGCTTCAAAATAAACAACTGAAAATACAGTTTAGGATCACGTCTGTAGACTTACTGCGTTGCTCGTTATGGTCAATGGATTAGAAAATGATGCATTGATTTCTTAGTTTGACTGGTAACTCGGCGAGACTGTCAATGACTATAGCCTACATTATATGACTTGAATTGGTTTCCATCAAGACACAAAAGACGTTTCTAATACAAAAGGAGTGTTGAGCTTACTTACTGTTCAGAGCAAAAAAAAAGGGAAATCACATCTACGAATGCCAACAAACTATACATGAATGTGTACGATAATGACTTAACCTCAGACTTTCGTCCAAATTTTAACAGTAATTGGCGCCACCTGACAGGGTCTACTTTAGTTGGTTCTGGTCACCTGAGTATATATTTCTATACCGTATAAGTTTGTTTACAGATTGCAGACATGACACTTCGTATATATGCATATACTGCACAATGAAATCCCATTGATTCACTACAAACGGTAATTGTGGATATATACATCTGCAACAATGATTACAATATCACTTTGGCTGCAATTGGTCTTTGATATCATTTATATTACATTTACACGTATATAAGCTTATCAAGGAATCTAACAACAATCTTCAAGAAGAATCAAAGTTGAAAGGTACCAAATGAAGAGAAAATAGATATTTATCAAAGGCAAACGTCAGAATTAAGTGCTATAGAAAATTGCAAACCGTTTGTTTGGATAAAAGCCTATATTATATAACCTAGAAAAGTTACTTCAAAGTCATTCTAATTTATAAGTTGAAATTATTGGTGTGAGTTATACTGTTCATGAAGATTACACACTTTGGATGTAAAATATTGACGTGTCGTAAATACATATCTTAGGATAAATAGGCCAACTGCAGCAGCACAAAATTATCGCATGGAAATGTAGTGATGGGCACTAATATCATTCTGTTGTTACACAAGAACATATCTACCTTTTAGATTTGACTTTGAATATAAAAGTATGTGGCACAGGTCAATACAGGCCATGATAATTTGACCCAGGAAAGTAAGGTCAAGACAACATAGCAAGCTCATATCTTATAACTTGAACCCAGACGCTCAATTAATTTGGAATAGAGGAACAGCTGTGAATGGAATCCCATTCTGTCCACAAGGTCTTAGTAAGTTACATCTGTGAACTGATTACACAAAGCACCGTAGCAGTGCCCTCTGGCCCTGAAACAAAAAAATAATTCTAACAGGCACAGAGAAGGAGAACCTATGTGACCTGCACAACTTGAAAAACCATGGGAATTGTGTCACTATTGACGGGATGCTTCCTGCCCTTTGGAAGACAACATTCCAAGACCTATTGTCGGGTCACTGTCTATGGGTGTCAATTGCACCGAAGAATGTTTTAAAGAAACACTTGATCTGTACTGTAGGCTTTATGCTGCCTAACAAGTACTGATATCTAATATCTATCCCACTCAGTCTATGGTTGTCTGAACCTCTATCTTAACAAATAACGGCGTTTATGTTTGGTCGTATCTGTACTACTGCTTTCTTTTTATCAATAAGTTTAATGTTTCATTGTTCTGTGTTTATATCATTCAAACAAAGTGTATGTACATAGTATGGTATACATGCATGCACTCTATTGCACTTGCTATAATAATGATAATGTTCATTTTTATATAGCACTTCCCCACAATTTGTTGAGTAAGAAGATGAGGCATGTGCCTCGCAGCCCCCATTAAAGAGTTTATTTTTTTCCACTGCCCTGCCACAGGAATGTGAAAATATGTTTGTTACATGGATGTGAACATCATGGTTGTTCCTGCACATCCCTGTACCATAGATGTGTCCCGCACACCTCGTACACAGTTGTGCACATCAATATACCAGCTATATTGGAATCATCATTCCATGTAGCAGCTCACATCCAATCAGTACTGTGGGAAAAAGCTCTTATACATGGATGCTGGAAAACTCTATACTGCATTGCTATGTCTCATATCCATGTTACATAGATGTTGGCATACCACTTAGGGACCAGTCAGTTTCGCCAGCCTGGGGGGGGGGGGGGGGGGTAGGTGGATTCTTCCATCGGGCCGACAAAAAATCACTGACCCCCACCCCTATCTGTAAAACCGAAAAAAGGCTGACCCCCCCCCCTATCACTTTTAAAACATGATGACCCCCGCCCCCATATATCATATTCACAGGAAAGGTATTTTTTGATCGTGACTCTGGACTGTTTGACCGACTTGCAAATACTTTTTAAGATTCCGGGATATGACTATCATATTATTATTGACTACACAGGGTAAATACATTCCAAAAAGAGTTTAATAACATCTTGACAGTGAAAGGTAGGGGGAAACTTGAGAAGGGAATATGTACTCTTAAAAATTTTGAGACTATTCAGACACTTTCAGACAATAATTCCCAAGCTTTACAAGACAACATCAACATGTAAAAAACAATGTTTTGTGACATATTGTGTGAGCCCCTGTTAATTACTACTCGTCCACGTCAGACAATTAGACGTCATTCAATAAAATATATGTTGATGGTCAACATCCCCTGCAAAAATGGCCAAAATCAATACCCTGGAAAGTTCTAGAATTTTTGTTTTGCTTTAGGTGTATGAACCCTGATGCACTAAGTCTGAACTA
This sequence comes from Glandiceps talaboti, assembly GCF_964340395.1. Lineage (NCBI taxonomy): Eukaryota > Metazoa > Hemichordata > Enteropneusta > Spengelidae > Glandiceps > Glandiceps talaboti. Next base: position 10,668,837 of record NC_135549.1, read on the forward strand.
ACTATTGTAAATCCTGCTATTTTGTCGCTGTATTTGAATATGTCCACGTTGTCTCTGGCACGTATTGGGATTATAAATCACCTCAAACTTTCACTAACAATTTTAATTCAATATTGATTTTAAAGAGCCAATATGGATTAAATTTCAGACCATATTTAATTGAATAATTTAGGTATTATACTGTAATTACAAAAAATAACCGACACGTTTTCGGGAGACATGGGTCGAATTGTTCTGAATTACAAATAATTAGGAAAAGTGAGACGCTAGTTTCTTGCAAATGATGGAAATTATGAAAACCATTAAATTTATGTGATTGGGTAGTTTTGGTTTATATTACGTCCTGTTTGTTCAAGTGATCCTGTTGTTGATGGAAATCATTAAATCTACACAGTTTGTGTGTTGATTGCGTAGTTTCAAGTTTAAGGGGGGAAATGACACTTCTCATTTCATTAGACATTCTTTTAAAAGGACGCAGTCTGTAACTTTATGGTTCTTGGTGGTTACCCTTGTTTCACATTGACATATCCACCTACTGAAATGTAATGTATCATGTCCAGCAACTTGTAGTCTTAGAGTGCCAACCAGGTATTTAGATATGTTATACAGAATTTCCGAGTCATGTCACGAACAGTTTCATAAAACACAACCCTAGTCACTATTGCTAACCTTTTTGCTCATATTCAACCACCTCCACCGTACTGTTTCGACGCCAATTTGCTCCTTAAATTTATTAAGCGTATACCATGTACGTACATTTGCACATCTCCATACGATGGGGTCAGAGGTATAGACTGTGTATCGAAATGTATGATTCATCATTTACTATTATACATGTTCCCTGGTTTGAGAACAGGTTATGTTCATATTTTAACAGTTGTTGCGATGTATTGCACCATTTGATGATGTCATCATTAAAGTCTGACGACTTGAAAGTGGTATTGTTACTTTTTGATCTTCGCACTCAGCTGACAGATCAAGTAACTACACTCGGATAACTCTCACATCTCACATCTTATGTACCGAGATCACTTGAACTGTAGGGAATTAGCTCAGACTACACACGGGTTCGTGTTCAAGCCGAAGGTCTACACTGAAACCATGACAAGCACTTAGCATATGCCTCGTTCGTTGATTTGCTCCAAAGTGCCTGCCTGCTGCCAATTCCAAGTGTAATCTATCTTTGTCATTGAAGTCCAAATTTACATAACAACGCATGTGTATAACCAATTTGCAAAGAATCAAATCAAACCATCTTAAGTCTTCAGGAGGTGTTACCATGCCCTAACGACTATTCTCAAAACATTGATAAATGATTAATTATGTATCAAATGTAGACTGTCGTCTCACATACTCGGCTTGGAATATTATGGTCTGAATCCGATATCCTTGAGAGAGTCTGTTGACCTTTCAGTTGAAGTGGGACACGCGATTTAGTTAAAATATAGAATTTACTAAAATTATGAATGTGTCATCTGTGACAGTATAGCCGTCGGTTACTAGGGCAATTAATACACCAAAATAAACATACTGACTCAAAAATAAATTTGGTTACACATTGTTATATGATTATTAGCTAATAATGGTAAGTTATTATATTTAGTATGTTTCGAATAAAATTTTACATTAGATTAAAAGCTACAATAGTATGGTTATTACATGATGATAATGTAAGCTAGACAAAGGCACCAAACTAGAATGTGACGAGTTGTTTGCTGTTCCATCAATAAAAATGATGAAATGTACTTATCCAAAGTACCTGTACCTGAACTATAGTTCAAATATGTAGTGAGTGATCGACAAACGATAGCCATTTGAACTGTTACAAATACATCCTTTAGACATTTTATAATCATGTATCATTTTACAAGCGGGGTAGAGATGCTGCAGCACCGACGACTCCTTGCTAGGTTGGGTAAAACAAACCGTCAATTAGTATCGACTTTCCAATTATAGTGTCTAATACTTGCAATTAAATGTTGAACGAGCTCTAAATTGCCCTTATCGTTCCACCATCCATCATTTTGATCACACAAGTTAGATCTAAACGAGACAATAATGGCTTCACATTTACACAGTGTCCGTGCTGAGCATTAAACAAATATTGTATTTCTTTTACCTAAGACTTGAAAACCAAATGGAGAATACTGCGAGGATACTATACCATAGCTTTCGGGTAAATATTATCAGAAAAATAATGAAAAATTTACCCAATAAAACATTTAATCAAAATATTTACTGACAACTTAGACGTGGTAGAGATTGCTTTTGTTACTTTAAAAAAAGAAGAACAAGAATGCACCCGGGATAACAAGGTTCTGAAAACAAACAAAAAGTACCCTGAATATTCGACTCTCAGACGCTTGGACTACAATAGTACAATATTCTCAAGTCACATAATCTATCACCAAGCACTAAATTGATACATAAACGCTTGTAGTATTCTAGCATCTATGATAAAGGTGTCGATAACGTAATGCGTGTAATAACCCAACATTGTAAGATACCCAACATTGTAAGATACAGATAACGTAATGCGTGTAATAACCTAACATTGTAAGATACAGATAACGTAATGCGTGTAATAACCTACATTTGTAACATTCTTAGATACAGATAACGTAATGCGTGTAATATTCTAACATTCTAAGATACAGATAACGTAATGCGTGTAATATTCTAACATTCTAAGATACAGATAACGTAATGCGTGTAATATTCTAACATTCTAAGATACAGATAACGTAATGCGTGTAATAACCTACATTTGTAACATTCTTAGATACAGATAACGTAATGCATGTAATAACCTAACATTCTAAGATACAGATAACGTAATGCGTGTAATATTTTTGATTAAGATTTGTGTCCTTTATCGACACGTGGAGGTAACGTGTGCCAAGTACCGTTCCGTAAAAAGTTCCTTTGCTCCGATCAGTAAGTCGAATATTCCGTCACTTTCTGCCTAGTCGGGTTTCTAAAGGGACCAAGGATTTGACGAACCTAATTATGTCTGGAAAAGGAAAAGGAAGTGGAGCAAAATTTCGAAGCCAAAGAATTGACTGTACATCTAATCAAGCTCACTCGAGAGAGAACATGGCGCCCAGGTACGTCGACCAGATGACAACAATATCAATAAATGAGGCCACTAGTTTAGACGAGAAAGTCGATCAAATTCTTGGTAAGCTGAGAATACTGGAGCCTCATGATTTTAAGGCCTTGGAGAGAAAAGTAACAGAACTGCAAACTATTACTGAATTTTGCCATTACCAGGTTGAAGAAATGACTGAAAAGGTGCTGAGAAATGAAGACGAGCTAATGAAGCTACGCTTACGTAATACAGAACTTGACGACTATATACACACGGCGTGAAAACTTGCGTTTCTTTGGAATACAGGAGGAAGAAAAAGATGATACTGATCAAGTTCTACAAAACTTCATCTCACGCGAGTTAGAAATTGATGCACAAAAAAATTAGAGTTCCAACGGGTCCATCGCACCAGAGCAACAAGGTAAGGGAAACCACGTGGTATTATAGCCCGTTTTCTAAGATTCAAAGATCGCGGTTAGATGTGCAGGTAGGAAATTATAGAGAAAACCTTTCTCCATTAGAGAAGATTTCAGTCAACCAACACTAGAGAAGAGACGTAAACTAATCCCGGTGATGAAACGGTTCAGAGAAGAAAATAAACGTGCGGTATTAGTGGCTGATAAACTATTCGTTGCTGGAAACCGGTATGAGCCTCTGCAACATTTAAATTCAGAAATGAGTCAATTCGCGGTGAACAGGCCATTAACTAGAGCGAACAGAGACATAGACTGTATATGTTTCTGTTCCTTGAATGTTCACGGACTGGGAGAAAGAAGTTATGAACTTGAAGGCGACGACTTCTTAACGATTATTATAGGTTATGATGTGATATTTCAAGAGACGTGGCTGATCCCTCAGGTCAATATAGACATACCTGGTTTTACTTATTACATAAATTCTCGTAAACTAAAACATGCCAGAGCAAAGAGAGAATCAGGAGGTTTGCTTGTTTTAATCAGAGATTGTTAATAGTAAAGTGTATCGATATTATAGAAAATGGTGTTGAGGATATGATTTTAAAAGTTGGAAAGTGTGGTTTACTAGCTACAGGGTGTATATATATATGTGGGATTTACATAGCACCGAAAAATTCAACCTTATATCGAAATAGATAACAGGACCAATTTGAATTGTTAGAGCGTTTTGTTGAAATTGTTTTATAATAAAGGTGGCAATATTATTTGTGGAGATTTAAATGCACGTACAGGAGAATTGCCTGATTTTGTTGTATCAGATAGTGCAAATTACATACCTTCCGAGTTACTATGAAGTAGATTAAACAATTAAGTGTATTTAGAAAGAATATGGACAAGAAAGTAAATAGATTTGGTGAACGACTTATAGAATTATGTTTACAGTCAAAGCTTTGAATCGCAAATGGTAGACTTGGGAATGACCTGGTTGGAATTTTCACATGTTGTCAACCAAGGAGAGAATTCTTGCAAATTCTAGCTCAGAGGAATGAGTATAGATGATTATGTTGTAGCATCTGAAAGTACATTGCCAGAAATTTGTGAATAACACTATTCTGACCATGTCCCATTGTCTTTCACCATTAAGCCCGGCGCACACTAGAGCAATTAGCTGAGCAAAATTTCACTCGTGACAATTTGCTCAGACCGATTCCTCATGTGTGGGGGCAAATTTTCATGAAATTTTGGTCATTCGTGGCCGTGAGCCAAATATCAAGCGTGTTTGATAATTTTGGCCACGAGTGACTTTTTGCTCGTGTGTGCGCCGAACGTGAGCATTTTGCTCACGACTTTCTCTCAAGAGAGCATGCGTGGCGAAATCCAAATCAAATGGGCAAAGTTTGTTCTTGGAGTTACACAGCACACAACAAATACAGCTATTCTAGCAGAACTTTGAAGATACCCAGTAGAGCTCGGTCGACAATTAGATACAGTATCTTACGTTTTTGGCACACAACATCGAAGTTACCATCTCACAAAGCACTAAATGACGTAATAGCCCCAAAATGGGTTAGGTCTATATCAAAAGGGTTGATTTTCAATGCCTGTGACCAGGGAACATTGTGGAGTAATCCTTTGAGTATTTGCATTGCAACATGTATAAGTGAAAGGGTACAATCTCTGCAAGGTTTTTTATGATAACCGTAGAAATCCAACGCAACAAAATAAACTTAGGACGTATAGAACATTTTAAACCCAACATTTATTTCAAACCATATCTTGTTATTTTGAAAAATTTTCAACTCCGACATTTTTATACAAAGTTTAGATGCTCCTGTCATAAGTAATGATCGAAATGGGTAGATATATAAATATACCAGTAGAAGACAGAATATGCTGTGTGGGTGGCGCCAGTGAAGTGGAGTCTGAAGTTCATTTTTTGATCAATTGCTCTAGGTACAGTCAACAAAGACACAAGTGGCGACTGCAAAATTGATAATAGATTGTTTCAGGATCAGGGGCAGTATTTGATTTCCGTTTTGTTTTGCATTGCAGTCTTTAAATATATATATATATATATATATATATATATATATATATATATATATATATATATATATATATATATATATATATATATATATATATTATCAACTGTTTTGTGCTTTTGGCTCACGTGACCAGCTTTATTCGTTCGTATGTATGTTTGTAACCCTCCTCCGGGGATAAATGGGGGTGTGTATTGGAATAAAGAAAGTCTTGACAATATTCTAACATTCTAAGAAACAGATAATGTAATGAGTGTAGTATCCTAACATTCTAAGAAACAGATAACGTAATGCGTGTAATATTGTAACATTCTTAGAAACAGATAACGTAATGCGTGTAATATTGTAACATTCTAGGAAACAGATAATGTAATGTGTGTAATATTGTAACATTCTAGGAAACAGATAACGTAATGAGTGAAGTATTCTAACATTCTAAGAAACAGATAATGTAATGCGTGTAATATTCTAACATTCTAAGAAACAGATAACGTAATGCGTGTAAACTTGTAACATTTTCGGATACAGATAAAGTAAGGCGTGTGATAATCTAAAATTCTAGGGTACAGATGATATATGCGTGTAATATTTTAACATTCTAAGATATAGGTGACGTAATCAGTGTATTAGTCTAAAATTTTAAGATATAGATGACGTAATGTGGAATATTTTAGCATTCTTTAATGCAGATGACGTAATGCGTGTAATATTTTAACACTATTATGATGCAGATGACGCGATGCGTGTAATACTATACATTCTACATGCAAATGACGTAATGTATGTAATATTTTAGCATTCTTTGATGCAGATGACACAATGCGTGTGATATTTTAGCATTCTTTGATGCAGATGACGTAATGCGTGTAATATTTTAACACTATATGAACTTAGATGTAGATGACGCAATGTGTGTAATATTTTAGCATTCTTTGATGCAGATGACGTGATGCTATACATTATACATGAAGATGATGTAATGTGTGTGATAGATATTCTACGCTACAGATGGCGTAATGCGTGTAATATTATCCCGGAATATTATACATTCTATCATACTGATCACATCGTGCGTGTGATATTTATATAATCTACGATACAGATGGTGTGATGCGTATAATATATACATACTACAGTATAGGTGAGAATACGATTCCAAGAGCTTGTCCGATGCCTTGGGCTTTCAGACCTTTATGAAAGTGTAGCAAAGAATGTGATTTTGCAATGTGAGTTTTGAAGGAACAAAGATGCGACCACAGCAAATGATCTCAGATGAATAAAATGTGATTACGTTATTAGACCACGAAGGAGATTCCGTCTCTACGGGGCCCCATTAAAAAGTTGGAGAGTTATACCGTGCATATACGCTTGTAAACTTGAAACTCAGTTTCACTGTGTGTTTGTTTGCAGATGGGTGGCATTGACCTGTTTTCAGCCCACTTTTGCTCGGAAAGCGTTCCCGTGTATGGACGAACCACATCTTAAAGCTACTTTTGACATCATCATAACCCATCGACCAAACAGAACAGCGTTGTCAAACATGCCTGAATACAGAGTAACAGATGACGGCGAATGGAGAACAACATACTTTGATACCAGCGTTCCGATGTCTACCTATCATATATCATTTGCAATACTTGATTTTGAACGCATTGAAAAAATAACACCCACAGGCATTCAGGTTGGACATTTTTGTATATGCAGCTAACCATTGAATATATAAAATACGTAGAAATAGTTCGTAGTATATCAGTACGTATATCTAGTGCTGGAAAACATGCTCCGAAATTCTAAATCTGTAGGGTTTTTTTCAGTATGGATAATTCCTTTGGCACATGTTTAGCTTTTAACCCATCTATCAAAGTGGTATTTTTCGTTGAGAACGGTGTCTTCACAACGTTTTGTTGTTCATGTATTGATTTACATCTTTTTATTAAGTTTAGACAAATTATGAAAGTTAATTTCAAGGCACTTCCTTTAAGCAATCCAGCTATTACTAGTATGTTAGCCCTATCGGCGCAAAATGTTACGTCATTATAACTACTACATTTGTTGAAAATATTTGGTCATATCGGTACTGGTTTTGTTAGACCTTCCACGTAAACCTGTATGTCTGTATAGCGTATTTAGGAACTGACACCTACATACGCAATGAAGTGTTCCAAGTCTTCTTATAGTAATTATTTGTTTGTGTCGGTAATCTTGATTGAACATGTATTAAAGTCTGGTAGCCTACAAGCCAAGCAGAAAAAATTTGACGACTGCACATGCTAAATACATGTCGTTCACCATGAATGCCCGTTATGCGACGCAGTTCTAGCCATGAATGCCCGTTATGCGACGCAGTTTTAGCGTTACCATATATTTCAAAATTAATCTTATGCCTTTGACATTGTATACATTTAACACCGTTTTCCCTTTTATCAATGTCTTGTTGTTGTTGTTGTTGTTGTTGTTGCTGTTGTTGTTGTTGTTGTTGTTGTTATTGTTTGTCAACATCGTTGTTTATGCTGCTGCCCTTAGTTTCGTGTATGGGCAAGTCCGAGCAAAATTGCAGAAGCTAGCTATGCCCTTGAAGTAGGTGTAAAGATACTGTCTTTCTTTGAAGAGTATTTTGAAATACGTTATCCTATACCAAAAATGGGTAAGCTACATTATTATTGAATAATAGCATGGTCACACAGAAAAGAAACTTTAAATATGTAGATAGATAGATGGATGGATGGATGGATGGATGGATGGATGGATGGATACTTGGTAGGATGGATGGATGGATGGATAGATAGGTGGATGGATGGATGGATGGATGGATGGGTGGGTGGATAGGTGGATAGGTGCATGGATGGGTGGATGAATCGACATACATATATACATATGTATCTATCTATGAGATAAAAATAATCGTTGATATCGTCAATTTCAGAGATATCACTACCGTTCATCTCTGCCGTGTATCAGTATAGAATTACTATTAGAATCTGTACATTCTATAATCTATTTCTGTAGACATGGTTGCTAGCCCGGACTATGCTTCGGCTGGACTAGAGAACTGGGCACTTATTGTTTATCTTGAACCATACATGTTATACGATCCTGCAACACAGTCCCCAGAACAAAAGTTTCAAGTCGCGACTATAATCGCTCACGAGTTGGCACACATGGTATGATAGATAGAGTTTCTTTATGTAAACACATTAGCCATTCTGTCAGGTTGAACTACATCGTAAATTGTAATGATATTCAAGACATTACCTTTGTATTCAATCTTCACTATTATAAACTACTGTACTTTCCGTTTTAAACATTTCATCTATCGACCACGTGACTGCACTTCATCTCGCATGTGTCAAATTCCTCGATTGCTTTAATAGTGGGGGTATTTTTAGCTAGTTTAAGACCAACTTTCTCGAAAAAAACCCACATCTTCATATTCTTTCTAAAGCCAAAACCAAGGTGATTAAAAGATCGTATTAGGCAAACCCAGGGAAGCCAAACAGATCCGCTAAAAAGATACTGTGCTGTTACACAGCTCGCTGTCAAAGTGCTACAAATTCTGATTATTGATTCTTAGTAAACCTTTACATTTTTCTAGTAGGATTTATTACAAGTAGTGAAATGCTTGTCTCCACACTACAAATGCAATTCAAAGGGACTGTGATCTTTGCATTTCGCTATTACCACACAGCTGAATAGAGTTTCTGTTGTTGCAACTAATTCATGTGTTCATTGGTTTATTTATCATTTCCATGCAGTGGTTTGGTAACATGGTTACACTAGATTGGTGGGATCAGCTATGGTTAAATGAAGGTTTTGCTACCTTCTTTGAATACCCAGCCGTTGACCACGTACATCCCGAGTGGCAAATGGTAAAATCGACTGTTTAATCTCTACTAATTATACTTAACCTTAGAGTTCACTCCATACTCGATATGTTTATATCTCTTAACTCTTACTCCTTGTCCAATCTGATTAAAATCGAATTTAGGAATATACTAAATTTCTTTTAGTAACCCTTATTTATTTTGTATGTTGTCGTTTATATTTTCATTTTCTCGTTCTGTAAATGTCGCCTCTTCGATCAGTTCCAAGCCTCTTTCTAGGAAGAGGGGATCAATCTCAGAACGACAAAAAACCGACACAATACGAAATTCAATGAAATAGAGGTAAGTAATGGAAATCTAGCCATATTCCTACATCAGGTTTTAATTATATTGATTCTAGTCGTGTCCTTGTTATCGTGGTAAGACAATGTTATGTATAAGATACAGGATAGTCAACTATATACTTATTCATTTATTCCACGGTATATCGACAGCCCTTCTAACGATGACGTCATTTGCGAGTCACCTTTCGTCGAATATCGCCACTCGCCCCCCCCCCCCGGTGACAATCAAAGTTACATCCATTGCCATATTAATAGCAAACACGCCCACTATCGCTTTCAGACAAACAGACGGGTGGGCAGACAGAGAGACAGGCCTTCAGACAGAGAGACAGACAGACAGACAGTCAGTCAGTCAGTCAGACAAACAGACAGACAGACAGACAGACTGACGTATGGACGGACAAACAGGCAGGAAATGGACTGACCTACTCATACACAATACATGTATATGTTAAGCTAAGCGAGTTACATTATAAAGTCGTAATATGAATGACTTTCAAAATCTCTCCTTGATTTTATAGTGGGACCAATTCTTGACTGAAACCATACCCCTGGCTATGACTGTAGACTCACAACCTTCTAAATCAATGGTCCACCACGTTGAAGGGTGGACGGAAGAAGTCTGGGCCTTGTTTGGTTCAATTGCGTATGATAAGGTAAAACATATATATTTATATATTATCTTACATATCATTAGTACCTAGACTGTCTGTAGTAGTCTGGGGCTACTCTGCCTCTCTTAGAAAACAAATATGACAATTTTGACAAAATGTGAAAACGCGCAAATAGCAAATCAAAATTGAGATAACTCAACATTTGCCCGCTGTTAAGTTCACTGCAGCACTCTATTTCCTATATAAAGTGAAATTAAGACTAAGCAATTATAGCAGACAATGTAAACATTGTGTTACTCTACTACAATCTATCACGAAAACTTGATGCCATGTAATGTATTTGTTACGATATCTCTCCTAGAACCTAGAACCCAACTCCAATGCTATGAATACTCGATTATATTTAATCTCTTAACCAGGGTGCCTCGGTCGTTAGATCATTCAAGTCATTTGTAAGTGAGGAAGTTATGGACAGTGGAATTCGTGACTACCTAACCACTCATCTCTATGGCTCTGTTAACACCGATGATCTGTGGCAGGCTTTAGAAAAGGTGAGTTCGAACAAGACATACAGATTATTATTCGCAGTGCGCGCCCATGTGTGTGTATATATGTATGTATGTATGTATGTATGTATGTATGTATGTATGTATGTATGTATGTATGTATGTATGTATTATAGTTTCGTAAAAGTTTGGCCTATAGGAATTCTTCCCCCACTTAATTTATCCATTAATCATTTGGTTTTTTTTCTGGCTCGTACGTGTAACTGTTGGTGTGTGTTCAATTTCAGGCAGACAGTGACCATGGTGGTACTGATGTCAAGGGAATGATGGATAGTTGGGCATTGCAAGCAGGAGTTCCGGTAGTCATGGTAACCAGAGTTGGTCGGGATTCCGTAAAGATACAACAGTCACAGTTCATTGAGATTTCCGACGGGACGTTACAAGAGGATTTACAAGAGACGTAAGGGTATTCTTCTATAGTAACTCTGAGCTGATTAAACTGCTAACATTGTATGATATGATATGGACCAAAACTACTGTAACATTTACAACAATAAAATGGAAGTTATTGGGACGATAGTGATGAACATAAGATGAAACTTGGACTTCGATTAACTCGATGGTTATGCTGTCGTGTTTTATTATCAGACAACTGGTGTACGTATGTATGTATGTATGTATGTATGTATGTATGTATGTATGTATGTATGTATGTATGTATGTATGTATGTATGTATGTATGTATGTATGTATGTATGTATGTATGTATGTATGTATGTGTGTGTGTATGTATGTATGTATGTATGTATGTATGTATGTATGTATGTATGTATGTACCCTTAATTCAAAAGAATAAGGATGTTATAAGTCGTTACTCGGAGTTTCACGCTTCCTTGCGTGCCTGGTGATCGCTGAGGAAGCGCAAAACGCCGAGAGGCAAATTATAACATCCTTATTCTTTTGAATTAAGTCTATAATGCTCTGCTACTAACATTACACGTTCTCTCCAGTGAGACACACACACACACACACACACACACACACTATATATATATATATATATATATATATATATATATATATATATATATATATATATATATATATATAACTCGGTGAGTATCAATCTGCTATAAGACAGTGCTCTATACCGCAGTGGCAGAGCGTAATAGTTTTGGTAGTACTGGAACTCTTTCTTGGGTGTAACTCGGAGTTTCACGCATATTGCGATCATCAGACACTCAGAGTGTCTGATGATCGCAATATGCGTGAAACTCCGAGTTACACCCAAGAAAGAGTTCCAGTACTACCAAAACTATATATATATATATATATATATATATATATATATATATATATATATATATATATATATATATATATATATATATATATATATATATATATATATAGTTGTGGTAGTTCTGGAACTCTTTCTTGGTTGTAACTCGGGGTTTCACGCATGGTGCGATCATCAGAAAACTATTGCGCTCTGCCACTGCGGTATAGAGCACTGTCTTAGCAGATTGATACTCACCGATACACACACACACACACACACACACACACACACATATATATATATATATATATATATATATATATATATATATATATATATATATATATATATATATATTTTTTTTTTTTTTTTTTTTTTTTTTTTTTCTATTTCAGTCACAAGTGGAATATTCCTCTAACTTTCACCCACCAAGCGGAAAAGGAATTTCAAAGACCATCAACTGCTTGGCTACTAGCAGATAATGAAGAAGGTATGTGAAAAACACTTGCTGAGCCTTTCTTCCTTACAAGCTTCTGTAAATCGTATTCATTTTCACAGAATTTCACATCACCGAATATCCTAATTTATTCAAGTATGTACACTACCTTGTTTGACACAGATACTATCAAAATACAAGGTTTGTCTAATGATGATTGGATACTATTCAACATTAATCAAACTGGTTATTATCGCGTCAACTATGACGTCGACAATTGGAGAAAACTTGCCGAAGCTCTTAAAGAGAATTACATGGTAAGATATCGTTACATGTATGTATATATTATTAATTTTGGTCTCGACTGCCACTGGTACTAGTTCCCGAGGCATTTCATTTGATTGTCAATTCCAACGACAAAAATTACAGAATTTGCTTTTGTAATTACTGTTTTCCTTACTTTCGTATACTTCATTGGATTTCTCGCAATCTGTACAAACATATAATGAATCTGACAGTCTTACAAAACCTAATAAAAAACACTCACACATTACATTAAATGTGATGAATTGGAATTGAGATTAGAGGAATCCTATCGACTTGAGCAAATCTGATTCTGTATTGTAAATTCTATAAATCATTTCTGAAAGTGGTTGCTCCGACGATTTTAGCTGGGAAGACGGTATTGTCGATCAAGCAAGATAGTCATGTAGTAAAACATCTAGGTGAAACATTGCTCTCAGACGTTTTGAGCGACAACTGTTTATAAACCCCCCCCCCCCCACGAAGGTTGAGGTTAGACAGCTAAAGAGCCAGTCGATCACAACACACTGAGAATACGTAGCATCATCTATTTACTATAAACAAGATAGCCAAGTGTCTACTGAGAGATTGTTTCAAATACACAGGTGTACTATTAGAAAAAAAAAAGATGAATTCTTATTATTTCAAAGATATTTCCAACCCAAACACGTGCTGCATTATTGAATGATGCCTTCACGCTTGCACTGGCCGGGCATATTGAGATGGTGTATGCCCTGCAGCTGACAGAGTATCTTCACCAGGAAACAGAATACATTGTGTGGGAACTCCTTAAGCAACATCTACCGAAACTTCACGTTTTTCTTCTTAAGTCACCAGAGTTTGAGCTGTTTGAGGTGAGCAAAATATGAACGAATATCATGCATTCTTAATTTACAAATTGGGGCGGGGGAAAAGAATTTCCCCTGATATGGAAACACACATTCTTCGTTATTCTGTTTTACAGTGACCCAATCGGGTGTAATTTACATAAAGTGTAATTATGCGATTTTTTGAGGGGTAATTATAGCATCAGCTTATGTCCACTTTGATCAGTAAAACACAACTTGTATCACAAGCTCTCGGTATAAACTCTACATTCCCGTGTTCTGATGACGGAATAAAATAATGTGTACCTGTGTTGGTCTTGTTTCTTACAGAAATACTGGCGGAATAAGATAGCCCCATTGTATTCATCGCTAGGCTGGAATTTAACAACTAATGACCTTTTGGAATAGTAAGACAACAGACGTTTCTAGACATTCCCATAAATCACAATTATATCAATTGTCATTCTCTGCTTGCTTTATATTCTGTATATAACTTTATAACTCAACGTATTTTTTGCTGGGCAGGATCATAAGGCAGCGGAAACCTAGCTTCAAGCTAAGTAAGACAGACACAAACTAAAACCACTGTAAGTCTGTAGCAACATGTTGATGCATTTAGTCATTTAGTATTTATATCTACACAACAAAGGCACTGCTACCACCCACCTGTGTAATCTCCTATATCGGACAACAATAGTTTTAGTTTATGTCTATCTTAATACGTTTCAAGTTCAGCTTCCGCAGTAGTAACAGTACCCCCACCCTCTACTGTGAATTGATTTAGACTGTAAGATACGTCAGGTCGTTGTAGCAACGCCAAAGAAGCATTCTGTTAGGGTGCATCGACGGTGTATCTTATAGACCAGAATTGGTTAACTTGAAAGCAATAGTTCTACGTCGTGTTTCTTATATTTCAGAGATCTTCAAAGCATCTTTCATTGTGTATGTTTTTTAAAACTATAAATACTTGGACCTTTCATTAGGCTTGAGAGCTTATCTGTGAAATTCACGCTATTAAAATGACCATGTTTGTTTGTTTGTTTGTTTGTTTGTTTGTTTGTTTGTTTGTTTGTTTGTTTGTTTGTTTGTTTATGAGGCGACATACAAATGTTCACATACGTGCATCCTTGTGTGAGAATGTGACACAAAATTGGCAGGTAGAATCACAACAAAGTCGGCATATTTATGTAGTGAAAGATCAGATGATAAAATGACACACACACTCTCTCTCTCTCTATTTCTCTCTCTCTCTCTCTCTCTCTCTCTCTCTCTCTCTCTCTCTCTCTCTCTCTCTCTCTCTCTCTCTCTCTCTCTCTCTCTCTCTCATGTTGACCTAGCTCTTAAATATCGTTGTCCGGTAAAATAAATGCGAGCAAAGCTATAATAATTCTTCACATAACACCATATGTGAAATTTTATTCAAACGATCCCCAACTTTTATTATAAACATAAAAGGAGCCATTGATTCATGATAGTGATAAACGTTGTATCATCTCTAATAACAAACCGTTTGGTTTAATCACATGGAACGTTTACTTTACATCTAGTGTGGGTTACGAGGCGTTTTATAAATGTATAGTTGCCATAACAACTACACTCTTATAAACATTAGCACAATGGAGAATATTACACTTGCTTCTTCTTTTCTTTCAGTCGTAAACGATTACACGCAATCAAAGTATCTTGTGTGTATGGCAACAAACACTGCCTCAAAACATCACACCGACTATATCGTAACTGGATGAAGGACCCACAAAACAAATCGTGAGTATACTGATGAAATTCTTTGTTGTCAGGTTTGTATTCTCCTACAGTTACCCATTCATCATTTCAATGTGTATACGTAAGATATGAAGTTGATGGTGTGATATCTGTATTGTACTGAATGACACACAATTACTTCATTGAATACTACTAATACCAGCCATACAAACGCCTTACTTGTTAGATGCCTTGATTGTGCACACGTTATTTCCGCTTTGATAGTAAGGGAGTCTTCAGTACTTAGAGGGATGGTGGGGCAAATTTTACAAATCGGTTCTTGGGGGAGGGCCATATTTTAGAAAATGGGACAAGGGGAGGACCATATTTTACTTCGACTCATTTTATTGTCTAATTTTACATTTTTGGGGGGAATTTGGCTTCCCACTGCTGCCACATTGGTTATGGTTGGGATAGGGTTTAATAGTGTTAAGGTTAGGATGATAGTTAGGGTTAGGATTAGGTACCGTTATATAAGACCATGTCAATCAAATCGCTGCTTGTAGTCAATTATTTGTCAGGTGTGATGTGGGGAATTTGAAAGAAGTCACAGTGGGTCTCACAAAAGTAAAACAGGAACAGTTGGGTAAGATATTAGGGAATGTTGTGGACATGTTGAGCTCGGTCCTGGCGATATCGAGAGTGTGCCCGTCTACTGTTTGGGAGTTAACGTTCTGGCCTCCAGCTCAGCCGATGAGATCACAAATGCATGCACTATAGTGGTAGTAGTTGGGAAATAACCAATACCTTTTATACTTTCCATGTTTTGGTAGCGGTGGGATTACGTCCTTTAAACCATCGATGCTAAAAGACAACACTGGAGTTCAGTTATTATCAACTGATAATACACTAATACATCAGTCAGCTATTGAAAATGACCAATTCTTTACCCATAGCATGTTATGTGTTATTATCACAGGTTGGTGAGTATCAGCGCTTTGGCACCGGTATTATATTGTGCAGCAATTAGAAAGGGAGATGTCCAAGATTGGATGTTTGCACACCGCGAACTTACTAACGATTACTTTTACGATGTGACTATGGCAATGGGTTGCACCAGGGAATCGTGGCTTCTTCAAGGGTAGGGAGCTTGTTTATAGTACATGAACGCGTGTTATTGCTTAGATTATTGTTTTCCTAACGAAAATACCACACGAATCCTGCTACTGCAAATGTATCAATACACTCAGTATATGGTGTTCTTTCCATAAACTTAAGGTAGGGGGAATATATTCAAGTCACAACGTTGTTATATTTATGTTTATTTACTGTATAGAAGGAAAACAACAATCTTAGAAACATAACGCGCCCCTATGGTTTATAGATGTTTGTAAACGTCGTTTGAAAACTTGATTCACCAAATCACCATACCATTATGGAAACTATAGTGAGCAGGGGTCGTCACTTTACATACTGGGTATCTGAAGCTATCGTGGAAAACATAAATGTTATATTTGCATGCCATAACCCGTTTAGCCGCCTGTATAAACCTGGAGGACATGGAGCGCAATCTTGAAAACAGTAAGAAGTTTGTATTTGATGAAGTTACGAACGACAATTATGTCAAGCCTCCAGACTGGATAAGTTCAAAACAAAACTGAAGACTTATTTGTTCATCATTTAGCACTAAAGTGCTGATCGATCGATCGATCGACTGACTGACTGACTGACTGACTGACTGACTGACTGACTGACTGACTGACTGACTGACTGACTGACGGACGGACGGACGGACGGACGGACGGACGGACTGGTTGGTTGGTTGGTTGGTTGGTTGGTGGGTGGGTGGGTGGGTTGATTGATTGATTGATTGATTGATTGATTGATTGATTGATTGATTGATTGATTGATTGATTGATTGATTGATTGATTGATTGATTGATTGATTGATTGATTGATTGATTGATTGATTGATTGATTGATTGATTGATTGATTGATTGATTGATTGATTGATTGATTGATTGATCGATCGATCGATCGACCTGGTCCTGTGCTCTACCATTTAAACCCCTATTGCCACATCTTCTAACCAAGCTTGGGTAAACCTCAGACGAATTGGACACAGAGTACTTCAGTCTTGTCTACAGACGCTCATTATATGTATTCACAACACCTTGAATAAGTACGATTTTTCTTGATCTTCGATCGAGTGCTGATATTTGAGGTCCATTTACCTTTTTGTAAGTTATATGTAATGCGACTGAGCATGCGCAACGAAACAAAGCTGCCGGAGAACACCAATCGAAATCTTACTATTAGATTTGAGATTTCACTTTTGATGTCTTTTGTTATACAACCATAGAACTGGCTTTTAAATTACCTTGTCTTACTATTTAACTATTAGAAAAATAAATCCTCTTTTTGCCTTTTTTCTGTATCTTTTTTTCCTTGTTTTATAACAGGCACTTAGAAATGTACCACAAAGAGAACAGGACTTACAATGCTATAAGGCACATGGTACAGAAATCGGAACTTGGCTTTTCCGTCGCTTGGAAATTCTTTATGGAGAGGTTTGATGAACTTTTGCAAAAGTAAGTACTTATATATTTTGACATGTTTGATGTTAAATTACTAAGGGAGCATTCAGTAATTACAAACGTTGGGATCGAGTCATTACCGTAATTGATTCTGGGAAGTGGGTCCCTTTTTTATGTCTGACAACATTTTAATCCGTGTTTTTGAAATATTTGAACAGGGGGAAGAAAGTAAATTGAGGGAGGGTAATTTTTTTTAGGAAACGGAATTTGGTGAGGGTCACGTTTTACTCAACAGACCAGGCTTGATTACCCCCTAGCCCCCTGTAATTAATAAAGGCTCCCTAAAATAGTTAGTTTTTTGGCACATTTTACTGTAGTTAATTCTTCAATTTGATACTATGTACACTCTGGCAATGGAATTATGATACATATCATTTCGTTATGAACTAGTTACAGGTCTGTCAGTCAGAGTTGGAAATGCGAGTGCTTTAGATGGTAACTACGTACGAAATGAAACGAACGAGCAGTGAGACACTTTATCAGCGCCATATCAGTAGTAGTTGCTATGACGACTTATTGACGAGTGGAGCAAATCATTTCATCGATTGTGTTTCTAGTATTTTTTTTACATAAAACTGTATACTCAGTATAGCTATCATTCTGTGTACTCATCGGATGTCACGCTACTGTATATTTATGTATTTTGCCATACTTTCGTTCGTGTTCATATCTTTATTCATATCAATTTCATTACAGAGACGAGAGTGCCTATGACTACCTTGTGGAATTTTTACCAGTCATGAACACAGAGTCCGATTTAAACCAGGTAAGAGATGTCGACGTTTTGCAAATTATTTGGCCATTTTGGCTTGCAGACATTCAACTCTGTCACAAGCCCAGTTTATATGGGTACGGGAGGCTTTTAGCGTGTGCGTTTTTTGTAAAAACCCGTCCCAAATTATAAGAACCTAAGAGTGATGTTCTAAATGTGTCGTGTGTTTGAGGGCGCTCTACTCTGTCGCATTTATCATCCGCCGGAAAGCAGGAGGATGATAAACGTTGTTTATTTTCTGTTGCTATGTTTCAATAATATATACCTTATGATCTATAATATATTGAATAATACATTAAAGAATGATTTTGATTTTGAGCAATAATTATAAGCCTGTGTGTGCCTTCACATCAAACTACGGTCTTGTTACAAGTGTATTGTTACATTTCTCAGGTAAAATTCTATGACATGATGTTTGCTCAGTTCAAGTTAAATTAATCGCCAAATTCTTTTTTTTCTTCAGATCATGGAGTTTGGTTCTCGGTATAACGACATGCCGACAAGACATGCCACTGAATTTTACACGGCTATCGAGAAAGTTAAAAGTAATATTGCCCGGATGGACACAAATAGAGATGGTATTACACAATGGTTGGTAGATGTCACACGTGATATGCCGAATGACCCACCATACAGTGGCAAAGAAATATATTTAAGTGAGATAATGTCTAAACCAAGGAGACAAAAGAGAGAAGTTGGACGAGCTAGAAGGAGTATACCACGTGATTCTCATACATTTTCAAAGGAACAAATTCAGACATTTCGACAGTTAGTTGATCGCAGTGAAGGTCGTCAAAGTGCTCATTTCAAAGTTTGATTTTTTTTCTACCATACGTTTCTTTTTTAATGTCAAAGTTGTGCGACTTGTGGTGGAAATTCCCAAACCGGGATCAGGGAAATCATGGGACAAGTTTAAAACTGTTGCTTGATCAATAATCGATGGGTGCTGAAAATCCCAGTGAAAATGAGGTATGAACAGAAAAGATACGTTACGTATTATCAAAGGGAACCTTCTAGAGGAAAAATGTCGTCTGAGTCACTTCACATTACAGTGTTTAATATATTGTACCTACCCAAATCATATCTACACCAAACAGTTATAGAAACATTCAGATGTATAATCCACTGACCGTTCGTATATTATACCGGGTGCATTTGCACAATACAATGACATCATGCACACAATGTGACCAGTAGGCACTCTCGCCTCCAAGTAGTGGTCTTTATTCCACATAGTATGTCTGCGTTAAATACGATTCGATTGGGATTCGTTTCTTACATCTCGTGGGGAGAAATAACGAAAATATAGTATTACTTGTTGTACTCTATATTTTCATTGCCCTCAGTGTACTCAAACAAATTATAGATATAAGTAGAAAGCATGCAAACGCCGTGGTTTACGTCATCACTTTATTTCAATAACTCACCTACCTGCCTGTACATACCAACATACCTACCTACCTACCTACCTACCTAGTACCTACCTACCTACCTACCTACCTACCTACCTACACACACACACACACACACACACACACACACACACACACATACATACATACATACATACATACATACACACATACATACATACATACATACATACATACATACATACATACATACAATACAAAACAATACAATACAATACAATACAAAACAATACAATACAATACAATACAATACAATGCAACGAATGTGTGTATATATACATATGTGTGTGCCGTCAAAAAAAACTTTCTATCGTAAGATGAAACTATAAAAATTAGATGTTCAAAGTCGGATCTCTCCAATTATCTGTGAAAGGGGTGAATTTCTATATCATTACAATTACGTAATAAAATATTTTGAAAGGATTCTCTATGGTCAGACCATTTCAATAATATAAAACATTTTTAACTTCTAGATGTAGTTCAAAACCAAATTTTATTAAAGTTCAGTGTACTTCGACAACATTCATTTGCAAAACCCTCGTTATAAAAAATGTCTTCGTTTTGTGGATGTGTTTGTTTTCTTCGCTGTTAAGTGGACAAATCGATGAGAAGTTGGTATTGATTTTGAACATTTCAGCAACTTTTTTTTAAACTTGAAAACTACTAAAGGCAGTAAATGCAAAGTAAGTGTAACAGCTTTGTTACTATACGGTATAGAAAATGGTTTGTAAATAAACTGGGTAACCACAAACAATCAAACTATATAATATGCATGGTGATGTTTCAATATACGGGGGGCGGGGGAGCAACAGATGCGCATGTGCAGACAGGAAGTGATTACTTGTGTTTACCCGATATGTTTTACAAATCTAAAATAAATACCCATTTCTTATCCATATTACTACTTTAACTGCATGGAGATATTCGATGCAATATCAGTGATAGTATTTCATATTACTATGTGTCCAAGTCATCACAATAATTAATCATGGAATCATTCTGAAGCCAACTTAGATACATTATCTTCTCATTTCTCGAACTATGTAACTGTCATTGACGTTACCAAATAAATGTTATTCGACCTGTGATCGTTTAAGCCTTCATTTTTTTTTAACTTGATAGATTTAGCTTCACACAAATATCCTCTAATCTTACGAGGAAAGTTCCATAGCTCTTACAAGATTCACAATTTCTTCACAAAGTGAAATAATAAGATTTTCCTAAAGTAAAGTAACTTTCTCACTTTTGACGTTCTATTACATGTTTCAATATGACAGAAATAAATTGATACGAGGTTAGTCTCTGCCTTCATATTTGGACTTCCTCAGAAACAACCACCCTGTCTATTGAGTCGTTTATTATGGTATGGGAAATGAATTCTCGTCGTAATCAAAAAGGATCTAAAGAAATTTTAAAAATGGTGTTCTTTCGATACAATGATATATAAAAAAACATTGAAGAATGTTCATCTTCAAGTTTAAAGAATAGGTTCAGTTACAAATCATAGTGACACATGTTGTTACATTCAAAAATACAAATGAGCAACTTTAGTTTTCTGAAGTGTGGTAATTTGGTTTCATTCATTGTAAACTTCTCAAAATCAAGTGGGATATCATCACCAAAGTGGCTGCTTATACAAGTGAGACGAAATGTTGTAACCTCTTTTTAACTGAGAAACTATGTATAATCAATACTGAAAAGAATATGCTACTCAACAAAAAATCCGAGCTGGTCTCGAAATGTTGCCATGAAGGCAAATACTCGCTCGCCAACTATAGATGAAAACCCCCGTAAGGAATAGTTTAGTCCGACCATCTTGTTACGCAATATATACATACGAACATTAAATGTATGTACCGACCTTGACAATCCCAATTTAGCGTCTGACGATCGCTCGAAGCGTAAATCTCATGAGTACCGACTTATTACATCCTTATTCTTTTGAATTAAGTACATATATATATATCTTTTGAATTAAGTATATATATATATATATATATATATATATATATATATATATATATATATATATATATATATATATATATATATATGTATATATGTATGTATGTATGTATGTATGTATGTATGTATGTATGTATGTATGTATGTATGTGTGTGTATATATATATGTGTGTGAGTGTGTGTGTGTGCGTGTGTGTGTGAACAAACTTTACAGATAAACTAGATAATTATTTCAGAAATCTTATTAGTTTGCTATTAATTTAGTGCAAATTATATGTTTAACCCTTTACACAAATCCATGTTCGTCTTCTTGTCTGATATCGATGAAACTTTTATGACGCTAACGATATTTTTATCAGACAAGACGACGAACATGGATTTGTGTAAAGAGTTAAGCATATAATTTGCACTAAATTAATGGCAAACAAATAAGATTTCTGAAATAATTATCCATTTTATCTGTAAAGTTTGTTCACACACACATACATACACACATACACACACATACATACATACATACATACATACATACATACATACATACATACATACATACATACATACATACATACATACATACATACATACATACATACAAAGTACTCATTTAACTTTTATTCTTTTTTGGTAAACCATCATTTAAACATTGTGCATGAAGACAGGGTCATAAATTTGTATACACATTCATCAGTAATTACTTATGATACGTCAACATCCATAGACTTTATGTTTAATATTTATCAAAAACCGGAAACCATTCTCGGTTTGATCGTTCGTAATTTACTTACTGTGGAGTATTTGCTTACCAATTTATACAGGTCCCCCTCCCTTCATCTTTATGCTGATTTTAGCAATGTAGTCAATTATCGCAGCAAACATTCAAATTTTATGTGAGACCACGTCTTTCAAAGCAATCCCGCTTCGCCTGGCTTCACTTAAAAATTTGTCATTCAAGTTCCTCTTCGGATGAGTCACTCAATGTGAAAAGCTTTTTCACATTCGTAACTTCTGCTTTAAATGCACCATATGCCTCTTGTAGTTTTGTAATCTCTCCGCTTAATTCCGTCCCATCTTCGATTGCTGATTTACTTCCATCAAAGATGTATTCAGCAACACCATACATCTTTGTGGCTAAACAATTCTCCTTTGCCTTGCGCTCAAATTTACTACATTTTAATTTCTCTGAAGCCTTGTATAATTCTGTACAGAGAAAGCATACAAACCTAGATTAAAGGTTTATGATGACTGAAACAGACGATTCTCTCTTTTCCAAAAAATCAACATACTAGTATTCAAATATTACATGAATTTCGGCCATATCCGCCTGGTGTTTTTAAAATGTGAAAGTTTAATGCACGGCAGATTCGTCATACTATTAGGCCTATATAAAGTAGCCACCTTTTCCGCAGCGCCCTCTTTGTACCGTCGATTTTTGAGAGGGAGCTAAAGTTGTTTAGCATACTAAATCAATTGTTCACCAAATACCCTTAAGGCAGGCCTTACTTTTTGAACGATTATGCTACCTAACAACCCCATTGAGAAAAAGGAAGACTTCTAGGATAATAATGTGTATAGAGATGAGGATTTTAGTCTGATTGGTCAACAAATATATCCAGTATTCAATGACAGATATATTGATATCCAAAGGTATATGTTGTTTTCCAAAATGTCTGTCTGTCTGTCTGTCTGTCTGTCTGTCTGTCTGTCTGTCTGTCTGTCTGTGTTTATCCATACGCACATATGTATACATTAATGACATTTGGATGAGCACAAATTTACAGAAACTCGAGTAATTTTACCTGGACATTCCTGAACAGGCGAAATTGGTGCTAGTATGTTTGTAGACTTAGGCAACTCAGTTAGGGTATGGTATTGCTTCCTCTGCTGGGGGAAATTTTCCGTTGGTTCTTCAGAGGTTGAAGTTAAAAACCCAGTTTGACATAATGTAGATGGTTGTTTCGTCTTTTTGAAAGAGCTTGGGCTTTGCGTCGATGCTAATATGGGGTAAACCACAAAAGTATCTCTTCACGTTACCACAATTTTGCCAAGATCTTGGCTGACAACGATGACGATGGCGGTTAGTTTTACATTTTATAAATGTACTTTTGAATGGCAAATTGATCCTAAAACACAGAGCCTATTATGATTGTTTGGTCATTTATCGGTGCATAAAAGAGTGGAAAACTGCATAGTACCGTCGTTGCTGGAGAAAGAAGTGCCGATATAGATGATAATTCTCGGTAAGTATTCATACGGTTTGGTCAGAAATACTGTTTTGGACCCCTCAAGATCAATATAATCATCTCACCTGCATATCCTAGCTGTTCTGACTGTCTCCTTATTCTGTGCTCCTCAACACCAGCTGACATGTCGGGTACGCATGGTGTTACTGTCATAAAATAAGAAATATAAAGAAAGGTTGTTGTTTTTCATTTTCTCTCTCTCTTCTTCTTTTTTCGAAATAAATTGTCTTGTAACTAGTCAGGTCTGTCCTCTGTTACAAACGTAGAAATTAATAAATTCTGGGCAACTGATTAATTAACTTGAACGCATACAAGTTTTTAATGATGGAAAGATTCTTAAAATATTCAAATCTATATCCAAAAAAAAAAGAAAACAAAAAAACCCCGAAAAGACAAAAAAGAATTCCTAGATATAAATATAGAACAAGTGAAAAGTAACATGACAGTCTATATTTACATATAGTATGTGAAGATGGCCCGGATGGATGGCTAGTCTGCTGATTGGGAGATGATTTTTGAGTTCTATTTTGAAATGGCTTCTGATGTTGATGCTACGGATGTTTATTTGAGATACTATTCCACACTTTGGCACCTACATACTTGACAGTGAACTGACCAGCCCTATGGGTTCACTTTTGGAGTGCTGAGGTGCAAACCACCTTAAATGTTAGGGTACAATCTACAATTAGTTATGTTTTTTGTGTCACGGACAATGAATATTTACTATTTCGGCAATTTCATCCTCTTGTCTAAAAATATATTAAATTCACTTCTCAATTTGAGCTACCAGACAAATAGTGTTAACCATGGTTCTTATCGGTTGAATGACGAGAGAACTATAACATAGTTACGTTGTGATCAGTTGAGTGTAAAGTGTCAAAGAAAAGAGAACGTGTGGTCCTAGCATACAAGATGTCAGTTTTTCGCTGATGATAACACTTTAAGTTAATTATTACTGATGATTTCAGCTGTTTTCATCCAGTCAGATAGAAGATATATTATGACACCATTATTGATATTAGCAAACCCTGCAATGGAGATATCATCGTAAGCTCTGATTGATAAAGGCCAGAAGGAGAAAAGAGACCATCCTAATAGTAGTTTTGGAGTGGTAACTGGCGAACCATAAATCTATATCTGTTGAGCTATTTCTGTGTGCTCGTGTGATCTGGTACGAGTGGAACCTGATGTAGCGTGTAGCTAACGGAATATACCCTACAACGTTTAGTATGAAGCTAAAAGACCGTGACATTTCAATAGAAAAATTAATGATATAGGTATAATGTCTGAGAATTAATTACCTTCAAGAGATGATCGCGTAGGCTGTTTGACCATAGGTGAAGTGCTTTTAGGTATGGCACCCCTTGATTCTGTCAATAATAGGAATTATATAGGAGATATATAATACATGGTAGTAACAACTGGGACATACATATCTCCTATCTACGCTAGATCCATACTATATGGAATACCTCAACATTAAAATTGGCTTTCGATGCATACTATTTATCTTTGGTCAATTTCATAATAAGCATGCACTTATGTTGACGGGTCTTAGTATACGGGTAATTACTGCAGTATCTTTAATAGACAAATGAGGGGGCGTATGATGTCTCGTGATCGGCCAACATATACATTGTGTAAGGTTTCATCCGCCCCCTCCCACCGTTATCTTTGACAAGTATATAGTTTTAACAAAATATATAAAGCTCTTAAATACTTCGACATAAGTATTTCAGAAATCATTTTACAATTGTGGATGTGACATATACTAGTACTAGGGACGATCGCACAATGTCGCATACGCAAACGAACACTGTTCGTTTAGGTCAAACGTGACATCGAGGTTTATATATGATGTAAATTATGATGAAAACTGTAGCAGTCACACCACTACAATCGATGTAATGTAAAAAAAAACATGATTTTAAACACTTTAAAATGCTACAAGAAACCCAGCACCATATCTCACATTAAAAGTAAATTTTTATCAACTTATCAACATTTCAGTAATAAATACAAAACCTGTTATCATTGATGGAGTGAAAGTTTTCCATCAAAATTTAGTTAGAAGTGCAAAAATGAAGTTCACCAATTGCATTGACGCCAGACCCCCTCCCCCTCCCCCTAAATGAACGAAGTTCGCTTATTGAGCTTGTGTGATATTGTGCGATCGTCCCTTGCCATATACTAGCCTGAAATCTTTGGTTCACTACGGTTAAGCCTCTCCGCCAAATCACTTCTCTGTACGAGTTTCAGTCGTTCGGACAGAAAATATCTATTAGTGCTACTTATGAGACACTGATCCCTCAGAAGTTTGAATAAGTCCATACCACTATTAACCTTTTCCATGTCACTTCTAGGTATTTCTTCTGAGCAAAGACTTTTCAGATTTTGCAGCTCGACTGAAATAAAAAAGGTACATTCAGTTTCCTGAAAATTACGAATGCAAAAAATATACATAATCATGATAATGCTAATAATAATATTACTATTGTTTATTCGGTACTGTAGTCCATGGGCCTTAAATGTACATATCTGAATAAAGAATAATGGATCATGGTCACAAAAGTATGTTCAACATAGAATAAATGGCTAAATCATCTTATGTAGAGACGTTTTCTTCGAAAAGCTGTTTATGTATTTTCATGGCAAAGAATGTAAATTTTCCAAGGTTTTGAAGAGTAAAGGTGTTTGTTGGCTGCATTAACAAAATAAATAGCTAGGTCATGAGTTGACATTCAATAGCTAGGTCATGAGTTGACGATATGCATTCTAAGTATTTTTCGCTCATTAAATTTGTTTTAAATTTACAATATATACGTAATTTAGGTGAACTGTTTACATTACAATGCCGATTATATACACGTATATATATATATATATATATATATATATATATATATATATATATATATATATATATATATATATATATATATATATATATATATATATAATTCAAAAAATATTCATTGAAGTAGATACTTGCCGCTAGCAATGTTAATTGATATAGTGTGCAGTAACAATATGAATTCGTCGATGGTGCTATTTCGTCTGTGTTCACTGCCAGTTTCCTCTTGTAATTTCTTATCACTTGCCGCTAAAATAAAATGTTCAAAATAATATGTCTGTATTGCGTCTACTAAAACACAACAATAGAGTGAAGCACTACAAACAAAATAAAGGAAACCACGCTTTATGCTATAAAATGGTGATTTTTAACAATCCATTCAAGTTTTACCCTATTCAGTCAGTGGCTAACTGGGTTGACAATTTAACAAATATCAATATACCACAAACCACTAAAGAAGTTTGATGCAACGTATCTTTTCCTAGATTTTTGTATTCTTTATGTGAAATATTAAACATACACTGCAAGTATCCTCGTATAACCATTACCATCTTTACACCCCTCTAGTCTCGGTTACCCAGACTCTCGCCGGTGGGGGCTAAACGAGAGTCTGGGTAACCGAGACTAATACCCTTCGTATTATTTCTTGTTGTGTCAGAAGAGAGAAAGAAAGGACCTTTCCTGAAGATTCAACTACTTGTAAAGTTGTAATTTCCACCAGTTGAAGAACAGTTAGTTGAGTCTAAAGGGGCGGTCCTAACATCGATCGTTCTATTTCTTACCATATCTAACAGGTTGCATTGCATTTTCTTTACTTGCAGAACCACCAGTTTCTGGTACATTGTTGTAAGGGGTTGATTCAGACACTGTGGTGAAAGAGAAAAATAAAAAGAGATTGAATATATTCATCTAAGAATTATCTTCTGTATAGCTATGGTCAAATGTCCATTTTTGAAATTAATCATGTGTGCCACAACAGCCAATGAGATACCACTGAATATTATGTATTGTAAATATATGTATATAATGATTTAAAACTATTGTATTTTGTTTTTTGCCGACGATTTGGCTATACCAAGTGACTTATCGTTACCCTTTACCTTACCTTTAAAATTTTCAAATTCAATATCATGTGCTTCCACCAACACAATCCAGAATCTAACCAAATTTGTTGCATATAATTTAACTTCTGTAATGTTTATTATGCTTATTAACATTTGAAACATTTAGTTCGGCTTCAGTGATGTTTAATTAGCTTGTTATTCCGATTGTTTTCTGTATACTTACTTTCATATTTATTTTCACATTGTACAAGTGGTCTAATGTGCCTCAATAAACTACTAATTTAATGATATGCAAACAAACAGTAATAACGTATTATAAACACGTGCTAGTTTCATCTGGCATTAAAGTATCACAGATCTATCTGCTCTGATCGTTATTATCTAAAATTGAATCAGGTTGGTCTTTTATTGAACTTGATTTATTCCACAGAGTTGAAAGTATTGTCAAAAACTGATTTTCAATGTGGTTCTTTTACCTTGTTCTACGACCTGACCGTGCTCAGTTAAACTGTTTGGTTTTCCATCAGGCACATCCTCATTACCGACTGACTCATCAGATGCATCTGTTGTTTCTGACATACATTGGAAAGGAAATGCGAAACGATTACATGAACCTACCAATATCATAACGATGGTACTAATTGTATTGTTGTACATCCTTGAACTGCTATACATACACTTTTGTCTTTCCTGCATAGCTTCGGTTTATTTTGTATATCTGTATGGTCAAACTCGTTTTTGTTGCCGTCAATATATCTTTAATTGTTGGTAAAAGTATTGACAGTCGTTATAGTGTGATCTTTACCGTTTAATCATAGGGCAATCAAGTCGAGAACCAACTCAAACTACAATTGTTACCTTGAAATATGGGTCGCTCTGACTGTTGCAGTCTGTTTGCATTTCCATCAGTTGCACTACCATTATCACCTAGTTCATTGTTTGCTACACCCGATTCTACAATGAATATCGAACAGAAAAAAATAAGTGAATAATATGAAAATCCATTACGTACTACCAAAGTGTACACTGGTGAAACTGAATGTATCTCTTTGGTACATCAAAATTGGAATGATTCATAAGAACGATCCCACTTTGAAGTCTGTTTCATACGAACTGCGTTCAGACGTAGAATAGTATAAATCAAATAGTAATGCATGCATTTCTTTTGATAAATTACACGAAATGCCCTAAAGGGGATTACGTACCTGGTGTTGCTGTTGTAATTGTGAACTCTTCAAAATATGACACCAAAGTCCCATGAGTTGAATGGATTTTAGCTATTGATTCATAGAGCTTTCTCATTTCTCTTACTTTTATAAGCGCAGTTTTAGGATTCGTCAGGATTTTGACTACCTGATTTGTTAGATCGGTCTCGTCTAATGGGTCGTACACGAAGAATTCCCCGTGCTCCTTGAAATGTTTCAAAACATATTCGGCCATGTGAGTCTCTTTAGCCACCAAAGTAGGAAGCACTGCCATGATAGGTTCCAAGCCATATATCCCTGATGACTGATGAGGTGATAAAATGCAAAGATGACTCTGGTATAAAGCAGTATGTGTTTGACCACTAGATGCACATGGGATCCAACTCGCGGGATCTGTCAATGGCATTATCCGGACATTCCATGGTGGATCTTTTGGATGTTCCTTTTCGAGTTTGTCAGCTACCATGCAAACAGCCGAAGCGATGATTTCATTATCAGATTCTTCGCTGTTTTCATTGGAGCAGCTAAAGGTCAGTATCTGTTGACACTTTGTCTCTGAGTCGGGGGTGACTGTGTCACCTACTTCCAAATCCAAACATGTGACCTGTCCTTTATCAGGTTGGTATAACTCATGTTTTACCGGAGTTCCAACTTCCTTGTATAAGTTCTCATAATGTTCAAAGACTATTAGTCCCATTGAAAGGATTTTATCAGCCCTTGCAGCAAATCGTATCTGTTCTTGTTGTACATCTTTTGTAGAAATCGCGTGATTCATAACCATTACCTTTGCACTAGGGAAACACTGCTTTCGTAAAATGACGGAAGGAAAAACATTGGTCGAAGAATGCACATGTTGGACTATGATTTTTACATTCTGAATTGTACCGAGGTTTGTGAAATACGTCGTGGGAGAAAGGAACCAATCAGGATTAGGTTGTGCCTTCTCGAGGGCAGTTGCTGCATCTTCGTCAAAAGAAGGCAGAATAAGTTTCACCCCACACTGATCCGCATCCTGCTTTTCTTGATCACTTGCATATAAGACAACACAGTACACTATTTGTTTATTTGGCTCTTTGGCTAAAGTTTTTGTTATACGCCAATTGACTGTATCAAATGGATTGGTGACACTGTTCCAGCGTTTAGCGAAAAACAAACTAGCCATTCTGAAGATGTCTGCGATAAAGGCAATGGAGAATGGGAATTATTAACGATGGGTTCAGTCGTGCTTTCCTTTTCAGGCTGTCTGACAGACAAATTCAGTAGGTCTGCATGGAAGGCTATCAAACGTGAGGGCCCAGAGCAAAGCATTCTCTCATGTTACTAAATTTAATTGGATATTGACACCTAAATCGGGTCTCTACTTATAGTAGCGGGAATGTAATGGCTAACTGTATTTGTAAATGGTTCTTTTTTAAATCCTAGGAGCACCTTCTTCTTACAACACAAAAAAGAACAAATTGAACAACCCCGTCTGTAGGGGGTTTCAGGGGACATTGGGTGACTTTTCAATTTGGAACGATTAACTGGTTATGTGGTAACGACAACTTCAAGCAAACTTGTGTGTCGTCTCATTCCACACATATTGGGATAGTGTGACTGATACTCTTCTGCAACGTGATAATATGCTATAAGTCAGTATGTCTGGATTCAATGTTTCACTTAGTCTTCTACTAGTAGTCCTACCTGTTATTTGTTTCCATTATTATACGTTTAATCGTAAATACACCAGTCGTGGGACTTGTAGTCTAGAGGTTGAAGGAGATCTTTAGACTCAAAGCAATGGATAGCCTGTAGACTATGGGATTTGGTAAGATCGATTTTCTAACTATGCTACGTCATACAAACACAATAGCATCGCGTCATATCATAATTAAGTAACTGTTTTGCGGCAGTGTGCCACACATCAATTAAAACTATTTATATGGTTGCAAGTATTGATCCGTCAGTTTTGGCCAATAACAACTATGGGGTTTAAATGGCAAGTAGTGCATTTCACTTAGAAGCACCAAACAAAATCCGATTTCGAAAATACTCATAAATTATATTTCTCTTTCCGACACGGCCAAAAGACGACTTAGAAGCGAACAGACCAACTCTACTAGTGCTACACTTGTTGGAAATATGTACATGTGTACGTCAGCCCTTAAAACTACGACTATGAATTGCATGAATTTGCAACGTTGGATAACATCGATGTTTACAAGCACCGACCGATGTAGTCATAAATATTGGTACTAAATATAGCCTGACTCCATTGCTCTTGTGTACATAATATAGCACCTGACAAGTATTTACAAAACCTTTGTTCGATGGCAGACCTCTTACGCCCTGCCACGGGTGTTAACCCTTGTGACCTTTCAGTTGCTGACAGTTTTTCTCCTTGACCTCAGTGCAGTGATCTGTCAATTAATCCGGTTTTAGTAATTTAGATTTTTTAAATAGATATTTTAACTGTCACACTTACAGATAGCATGCAACTAACCCGTGAACCATGTCCCTGCCAGGACACCCCATGCCATTTTATCACAATTGTTAAAGAGGGACACATATTCAGCCCTACTTTGCTGACGATTAAACCTGCACTAGCTACAACTGGGGTATTTTTTTCATCAAATAGTTATAGATATATTCACTTAAAATTGGTCAGTTGCTTATAAAATTCGAATTCGAAATTGGGTGTAAATATTTGTATGAGTTTGTACTTCTTTTTAGTTTGAACCAAAATCTTTGATATACAAACTACTACACAAACCAAGTATTAACGAACCACTGTATAAACCGAATATTCACAATTATACATTATAAAGAACTATTGATCTCTACATGCAAACTGAGTACATGCCGTCCACAGTACCAATCGTTCCTGTGTTTTAGGCGATTTTAAAACTATGTGCATATACTGAATCTTGTACGTGATATTGGTAAACATGTTATTTCTTGACATGTCTTAGTCAACAGTACACGACATTGTGTTGAAGATATACAATCAATACATTTGGACACATTTGGCATGGCCACGTCGGTTGTCAATGTTTATGTATACTCTTATATAGAATGTTTTAAATGAATATTAGACAGTAATCCCGTATCGCACGTACTGCCCATAGTATTCATTTGTATAGTGTATTTTAGTTTTCTCAACTAACACCTTCAATAATATTGTGGTCCGTTATATACTCTATCTGTGTTTTTACACAACAACTTACAACAACAGCGACGACGACGACGACGACGACGACAACAGTACCAACTTTTATAAAATCTTATTTTTAAAATAATGGCGCACATTTCTGCAAACACGAGTAGCCGTTGTCAACCACCGCAACCTTTAAACCTAAAGTCCACATTTGACAAGAATGGGAACTCACTTACCTACACCGTCATTTACAAACAACCACCTACGCCTGCATTAATGTTGAGTTCTGCTGAGAAGCCAACTTACGGAAAAAATTGGCGAGATAATCTTATCGTTTCCTCTTCGATATAATATCATTTACAACGCTCGTGATAGAGATAATTACCCATAGCAGGTGAGCTTTAGTTTCGATAATAATAAGCATAACAAGTTGATATTGTGAATGATAACAAGTTGACCGAATGTTTCACAGCGCCCACAACGACAAGAGGAATACTCATCCATGAAAGACTGTAATTAATCTAAAGCCATTGATTAGAAGCTGGTATGATTGTCTCAGTTCAGTATAACTAAAAGCTACATTACAAATGTAACAAGTTTGATAGATTTATATACATAGCCTTTTAATGATTTTAACTTTCATGATTTGTTTATATAAGTAATAATATTCGGTAATTAGGTAATTTTTGTTGGTAGAGATATCAATTCAAAATGAGTCTTTTGTCATTTAGGATGATTTGCGGTAATTAGGCAATTTCTTTTGAATGTGTGTTTCAAATCACACATGGTTTGGTGTATACATTGATGATAACAAACTCCATGTGTCCTATAAAGCCGTTTGATATCGTTTAATCCTAATGAGTCATTTGCTTATCAATAAAACAAGGGAGAAGGGACACTCAGCCATTTACCATGTGTATATATTAGCTCAATGATAATGCATGTAGTTAACCGAAAGACTTTCTTTTTGTTCCAAAAAAGACACTGGTTTACATCTGGTCGTTATTTCATTAACCGAACCGTCTTCAAAATAAGTTTTTCTTCTATAAATAAATTCGTATTTGTATCGGCGGCATCCGGAGGTGGGAGAGGGGAGTACTCCCATAAAAATATCTATAAAGCTTGCGTCGCGCAAAGGGATTAACTTTGCTGTTGTCATGTCTGAAAAGGGGTAGGAATTTTTTCTTACTAGCTACACATACCAGCCACTCTGCTAGTAGTAACCCCCCCCCCCCACACACACACACACACGTGATCAACACAACACATTTGTTGCTACATCAGATGTGAGACAATGATGCATTAGACAGAATCTGTATATGAATATTATTCTTATTCGTTACATCATATGATATAGCTGCAAAGTAGACTAACAGCAATAATGTACCATTATAGATCACTATTACTATCCCTGTCCTGTGTGCAATATCTTATTCATGTACCTTATTTATTTCAACCAGAGGTGTGCTAGTACATATATTGTACATAATAGGTCACATATACGTCACGTTGTCTTCTGATATGATTTAACCCATAGTCTACAGACTTTATTAAAAATTGTCTAAAGACTGTATAGTCTGTACAGAGCGATGTTAGACATGTGTCACCATGTACATTAGTAATTTAACTATATGAATGGGCCAGGCATAATTTGTCATATCCTATTTTTGGTTCACAACGTTTTTATTGCTATGTTCACCTTAGTTGTTAAGCGAATACCACTAAGCTCTAGCAAGAGCGTAATATACAAAAGTGGTAAACTATAACTTGGCATCCATACGACAGTTACTGATATTTATCACAATTGCTCTACTTCATAATAGAATAATGATGAAAATGTATTCATTGGTTGTAAAAACAGATAAAAGTATGTATAAATGCAAATTATAAATTCACCGATGTAGAATTATATATTTTACACATAAGTAAGAGTTAGATTGGTCCCGCGCCATGAAATAGTGACACGTGACTGCGACATACAAAAAATAAACCTACGTACAACCTCAGACCACCGTCATTTTGGTGGTCTGAGATACAGCCAAGTCCACCACGAGCCTGACTCACTATATGAATTTACGAATCTTCCTTATTACACAGAGAATAGTACATATTTGAAAAGTGGTGTTTTGTTGAAAACTTTAAATTTATCATAGATATGTCTTTAATAAAGAATATCACCGAATTTAATTTAATTTTACATCGCGGGTTTTTTATTAGTATTTTGTGAGTTATACATACATTCAATCTTGTAAGCCCTTATTTGTACTTGAATTCTGAAATTTCTTACATGGTTAAAATAATACAATTGATAAATATGTTTATTAAGGTGATTCCAAACTTGATACCAAAAATAAAACGTTGAGGATGTAAATTTCTACTGGTTATACCGCTCATGCAACGTCAAGTACGGTATAGTAAGCTTAACCATTTTAGTGTCTCGCGTGTCAACATGCCAAGAATTTCGAAAAACGCTCTAAAATGTTCTTTGAATGTCAAGATACCCATACCACCTGTAATGAATATTAACATCGTTCCTTCGAAGCAGTCTTTGTTCTAACTAACTTGCTTATTCTCTGAGTTGTTATATCTGCTCCAGCCCACTGTAACTATTAATATTACAGATGTCAAAATAATCAGCCCATTCCCAAGCAATGAAAATGAGCTTGGTTTGACTTGAAATAACAACAAATATGATATAAATCCGATGATGATAATATGACCACTATTGTACAGAAGTACAACATTGCCAGCCTTCTCCAATGACAGTGCAATGTTATATACACGGAGACATAATACATAGAATACAACAATACCGATCAGATCAACTATACCAACGGGGCTTTCGTTGAATAATGTGACGATGGATGACGTGCCCGTGAAATATACCAACGGTACGGAGAAGACAACGCCACAAAGTCCGTTGAATAAAAGTAGAATTAAATTCGTCATATCTTCTCGTCTTCGTCTTGTCCACACTGCTACGATAGATATGCATATTGATGTAACCAGGGGTAACACGTAACCAAGATAATTTTGAGTTGATTTGATGGCGAACAGAGGCTTGGTTGCAAAGAAGATGCCAATAATGTTGATAGCGATAATTATGAAATCTGAGGAGCCAACTTGTTCTTGGAGACAGATCCCTGCTATAATACACGTCAAAATAAGTGAGGTTCCCGACTGGATAGCTGTTGCTTCACTAGAGCCAATCACAGTGATGGAATAATAAAATGCTATGTTTCCAACATTTTTTAACGTGCCTGTGACGACGTAAAATAAAACGAGTTTTCTGTCAACTTGAAAGATGTTAATCCGGTAGTAGACGAGAAGTGGAATAGTACATAACAACACAGTCGTTGATTTCACTACATGTTGTTGGGCGGGAGTAATTTGTATGTCCCCGTGGACATACAATTTACCAAATATTACCAACAGGTCCGACACACCAAGGAAACAGCCACTAAGGAGTGCCATCACCGCACCAGTAATGACTGACAAACAGAATCGGTCCCCTTCATCCTTTCCATTTCTCTCACTGGTTGAGGTAGATGATCCGTCAGTGAACAGAGACTCTGACTCCGTTGGGTCTGACTCTAAACAAACAAAACAAGGCAACTTCTTACCCATGTATGTCTGACTCTTTGGTATTGTACCAACCCCTCAATATTGATAGCTCTGTGACCAAAGTGATGGTTCTTGGTCTGATACACACAATCGACACTGTTAAATACGACAACATCCACATCACAACTACGTATTATTATCGCATGTTATTTGAGAAACTAAAAATAGTGACGAATGCAGGTCGAAACAGGCGAAAGTGAAAATAGAATTCGATATATGAATTCATGTGCATTCATTGACACACACGTCAGGCAGGCACATACATACACACATACATACATACATACATACATACATACATACATACATACATACATACATACATACATACATACATACATACATACATACATACATACATACATACAAACATACATACATACATACATACATACATACATACATACATACATACACACACACATACATAAATACAGACAGAGACAGACAGACAGACAGAC
This sequence comes from Glandiceps talaboti, assembly GCF_964340395.1. Classification (NCBI taxonomy): domain Eukaryota; kingdom Metazoa; phylum Hemichordata; class Enteropneusta; family Spengelidae; genus Glandiceps; species Glandiceps talaboti. The sequence continues at coordinate 10,705,578 of NC_135549.1, forward strand.
AGACAGACAGACAGACAGACAGACAGACAGACAGGCAGGCAGGCAGGCAGACAGACAGACAGACAGACAGACAGACAGACAGACAGACAGACAGACAGACAGACAGACAGACAGACAGACAGACAGACAGACAGACAGACAGACAGACAGACAGACAGACAGACAGACAGACAGACAGGTAAACTGAGGCTCCTGAGGTTTAATTTGGTTAAATCATGAGCACACTATTTCGGCTCCCCCTTTCAGACCATCAGATCTAGAATTTTCGCAGCTCCCTCCTTTAAACTCTAAAAAATTTTCATGCCCCCTCCCCCATTTCTCCCCAGCCCTCCTTGTAAATTCTGACCCCAGCCTAATACTAAAATATATACATTCTAAAGCTCTGTCCAACATTGCTATTTTATACGAACAAAATACATGCATCACACTTCATTTTTTAGAATTATATTTATAAAAGAATACTCCTAATACTCAGAAATATTGAAGTAAGCAAAGTTGTTCAGAAGTAACAGAATTCAACACTTATTCAAAATAACAAGAGGACATATCACCATGAGCGTTGGGGGCGCACTTAATATTCATTATTTCTATAGCAACAAGTCGCGGCCAAAATGGCGGCCGCCACTCGTCGAAGAATAATAAATCGTCGAAAATGGACAATAGCAGAGACGTAAGTAAGAATCGTTCTGGTATTTAGGCTTATCGAGATCGTTTTTATAGCTGTCATGTATTTGTGTCGCATGAAAAGCCTTTACAGTAGAGATAACGGAGAGGTCACCAAGCCGATTGATAGGTCACATTGTCAACAGCACAACAGATGAGTTGTTCTTGTGTGTACATACAATGGAAAAATAAAAGATAACACAACAATCGCAGTAACTGTCATGACCTCTGTATACAGTATTGATGGCAATGAAAAGATCGGATCATTTCAATGGTCGCTATGTTGTTGGTATGATAATAGCCTGCTGTACTTTTACAAAAATGGCCTTTAAAGAGAGCCTATCAATCATTTGTATATAGTATAGTATTCACACGTATTATCACGTACATAGTACTTATTCACATGTCTGTCGCTTAGTGATGACATGGTTGACACAGACCGTATCGAGAACACTACACTCCTCAGTTGCTTTACAACAAATGACGAGAATAGTTGAAGGAAATAAAGTTATTCATCAAAACATTGCCTATCGATGGGAAAAAAAGAAAAGGGGGAGAGGTGGGTGGTGGGTGGGTTAGGGGTGTATATTGTATAAAAAGGGGTAGGGTGTGGTTTAACCATAGACACGGAAGCTTCCCCTCCATTGTCTAGTAATATGGGGAGGGAGAGTGTGGAAAAGTTACATCACTTCATGTCGTTAATATCCAGTGGAGTGTATGTTTGACAACTTATGCAGAAATTTGAATGAGGCAGATTTATTGTACCATACATACAGTGTAATATGTAATTTAATGTTACACCCCATTTAATACAAGAATACCAAATATCATATATCCTTATATGTCATTTGTAAACAATCACAAAGCTTAGATAAATACAGTCGTCATGGCAATAAATTGCATTTAAACTAAAAGGAAGATGGGAACTGATTAGGATCATCATCACCAATAAGAAAGTGGTACTGCATTATAAAACATACATGTATGATCTGCATGACATCAACAACAAACTACAGACACTTCCATACATAAAGCATGTAACTCGCCTCCATTGTCTACATAAAATAACTACATCTCATTGTTTTTCTCCTTCCTTTAGCATGTACTTGTAAAGTGTTAAAATCGTAAGAGTTCCTTGTAAAATACAGCCTTCAAAATGACAGACATTATGGAGTGGTCAGACTTCGGGTTAACCCGATTGTTCAACCCAGATAACAGTGACTACTTACCAATAGAAGAACAAATAAAACTATACAAACAACGAGATCTGGCTAAAACAAAGTATTTCAAAACAGCGACAAAAGTATGGGGAACTACCAGGCCACGCAAGAGGCTTATCATAGCACCACCCATGGAGAAGATGGCAGAGAGAGATGTTTCTGTTGTATCACCTCCTTTGAGACTCCGTCCCCTCACAACAAAGAAAACCGAAATTGCTGATGCAGACAGAGCTCTATCAGAGACTGAGATTTTAAGACGTCATGAAGAAGAATTGGAGAGAAAGAGAAGTGGTTTCAAGAGTTGGTATGATGAAAGAAGACAGTTGAGGGAAAGTCTGGAAAGGTTGGGAATGAGCGAGGATTGGTTAGCTGGTAAGCCTGATAAAACACCGCTGGAAGAAAAACTTTATAGGAAGATGATGGAAGATAAAATGCCAAAACATGAAGAGCCAAAGGTGAGATGATGTATACTCTATTTCATTCCAAAAAAATTAAATTCATGTATGTTTTAACCAGCAATTGTATCGATACAATGCTGGAAACAAAAATCTACAGTATCTATAACCATGGTATAACAAATAAAAGCCAAACGATGAAACACACTGTTATACAAAGGCAAAATATACAATGTAATGCACTTGTAATTCACATGTCTTTGCTTCATGCATGTTCTTTTATTCTATATGGTTTTTAGTGGTACCATTCAATGAAATTAAAAGGAGTGTGACTTGTGTGCAGGTTGCGGGCCAAATAGCAGGTCAATTTGTGGGCTGCGGGCCAAATTGCAGGTCAATTTGTGGGCTGTAGGCAAAATTGCGGGCCATTATATATACTGTTTATTCAGGGCCACTGTTGGTTCTATACTGTCTCACTGTACTATAATAAAAAGAAAGAAACATTGTCTATCTCTGAATATAGGTTCTTTATGCATATGTGATGAATGGTTTTTACCCTATAAGTCAAAATGTCTGTGAACAACCCACAGTCATTGAACAGACACACACATTGTTAAATCCCATTATGTCACTCAGAACTGAATTTCACTATAACAGAGTGACAAGAACTTGATAACTTCCAATTACCAGAGGTAATTGTCTTTTTAGCCCCCAGTGGTTATAGGAATGTTGAAAAAGTATATTTAACATACCCGGTAAATCAAGATGAAAGTACTTTTTTATCAGCAATATTTTTTGTGTGTTTACTGGTCTCAAGTAAATAACCCTATCTCAAAAATATGTACACACATTTCTAACATGAAGACACATAAAGACAGTGTATATTATAAATCAGAGAATGCGTATTTTTTGCAATTAGCAAATTGACCCATACTTCGACCAGCAAGCCTGCAAGTTGACCTGCAAAATAACACTACTGCTGAGAAAGCCAACTGAGGTGCACAACTAGTTGAAGATTCAAGTTGTACTTGATTGTTTTATTACATACACACATACATGTACATTAAAAATCAGTCAGTGTTGGAAACTGTTTTTGAAGCCACTCAGGATCTTCAATCAATCAATTTATAAAGTCTTAATTTCTAGTTACCGTAGAAGGCGGCCACTATGCATGCTAGACCGTAGGAGTTTGACAACGTATTGACTCCCAACTTTTTTTTTATTGTTGAACAATTTTGAAACTTTCTTTTTTTCTTGTTAATGGTCACTTATAATATTAGTACTTTAGTACCATGTATATATTTTTTACAATATGAATGTATTAATTGTATTGTTTTTCAGATTTTATTTTTGAAAAAATTATGTTGACAACTACTACTACTGCTGCATGTATTACAAACAAGAAATGCATGTATTTTTCATATCTATTTATTTTTTCTTTAACCTAATTTTTCTTACATGTTTTTAGCGTCTTAGAATACAAGAATATAGTGATAGTGCCCTGCCTGACTTTTCTTCAGAGTTTTCATCACTGTCAGAGTCTTCCAAGAAATGTCTGTCAGCTGGTTCCAAGAAAGCTAAACACGTAATGATAAGAATGGACTGACTGTCACATGTGTGGTGTGAAAGCATTGCTTGCTTAAACCAAGTTGAGACTCTTTTGAAAAGCAGAACACCAAATGAGATCTTGTCTACATTAATATACACACTATGACTATTATTATCATTTATAAATATAGTTTGGATACCAAAACAGTATGGTATCAGATAGAAATTATCATCATTTACCAGGAATTTCAAGAACTCAGGTTTTTTAATCATTCTGTGTATTAAATGTAGACAAGAAGTGAAGTGTCATAAAAGCTGTGCATTATACTTGCGTTGTATGCTATACTTCACCCTTTTGATCCCATGTACAATGTATATACCTACCAACGTATACATACGTGTAGCATACCTACCAACTTATATACATGTAGCACACATGTCAACTTATATACATGTAGCATACATCTCAACTTACATACATGTAGCATACTGTTACATGTCAACTCATACATGTAGCATACATGTCAACTTATATATACAAGTACATCTAAGAAGCATACATGCCAACTTATACATACATGTAGCATACATGCCAACTTATACATACATGTACGTAGCATACATGCCAACTTATACATACATGTAGCATACATACCAACTTATACATACATGTAGCATACATACCAACTTATACATACATGTAGCATACATACCAACTTATACATACATGTACGTAGCATACATGCCAACTTATACATACATGTAGCATACATGAAAAGTTATACATACATGTAGCATACATGAAAACTTATACAAGCACAATATATGTGTACAACAAAATAATTGATGTTTTCTGCTTTGCAGTGTTTGTCTTTGATTGTAGGTTGTAACTCTCACCTACCTCTGTCTGCCAAGTGCCCTGCTGTGTAGTGCTACCAAGCTATGTTACACTTGTGTCAAGTTTGCAATCTTTTGCCACTATGTTATGCAGTACAATTTCTTGCTATTAACAATCTGTTTGCGCATATTAGTTTTAAGATTTACATGCGCATAGCTTGTGTGTGTTGTTGCAATGTTTGTTGATCTGATTTGCTGTTTTTTGTGAAACAAATTATTGTATTTACTGAATGGATAAATATTAAGCTATCATTCTTGCAAAGATGGTCTTGAATTATTTAATATTTGTTGTTGATACTGTTCCAATTTGTTAGTCTTCCGTTTACCGAGGTAGTAGTAAATTATAAGATGAACTAATTGGGATAATCATTTTAATCACATGGTATTAGAAACATGATACACTTGATGCACGTCACTCAGAGTGACTTGATATGTTTGTTTTGTTTGTTTTATTGTGTGACACCATCACTATATAATGATAGTTGACCTGCAATGGATTTGTTGGTGTGCTGGTTTTAATCTTCACACTTTCACTTGTTGTTCAAAACTACAAGACAATGCATATTAAAGTTCTGAAAAGTGATGACTAGCTGACTTCAGTAAAAGATTTACATTCAGTGGATGTATTTTCTCGTAATGGCAAATAGACTTGATTCCTTTAGATTGGCACTAATTCTAGTTTGTCTACTGCATTGATACAGAGTGTAAAGGAACCTACCCCTCCACCAACACGAATTGCATCACCCACCATAGTGAAACCCCCACCTGAAGCTTTAGCTACCATTACGAAGCATCTCCACGACAACAGGATACGTCTGATTGACTTATTTGCCAGGGCTGATAAGGACAAGAATTGGATGATTACCAGAGTGGAGTTTGAACACTGTATCAATGATGTAAGTGTAACACCACCAAAGAACACAGCACCCTCTAGTGGTATAACTTAGTAGTGGCTTGTAACATGGCATGAGCCTCATTGCTACACCTCGAGTTATTGATGTGCAAGGCAGAAAAGCTTATTTTCAGTTCTTTTTACTTGAAATCACAGGAGTAATCAATTGATTTGAAATCACAGGAGTAATCTAGTGATTTGAAATCACAGGAGTAATTTATTGATTTGAAATCACAGGAGTAATCTAGTGATTTGAAATCACAGGATTTATCTAGTGATTTGTTTATTGTTGTTATAGACACCTGTATTTCATCTAATTCAGCTTATGGCCATAACATCGTACTTCACCAGGAGTTACGACAAGACAGAGTGAAACTGTATCTTAGGTGCATTAGTAATAAAACTCTGTTCAAATTTGAAAAAAAATGGTAACAAAGTAGATGAGAGTTGTTATGTGAAACTTTGATGATACTAACAATATAACCAGTACAGTATATTTTTGAATGATGTAAAAAATGTGTCATTTACTAGTGATAGCATTTCTCGTTTTGTCTTTGTAGGCCAAAATACCGTTATCTAGTTACTTACTGGAAGAGTTGATGAATTCCCTGGACACAGACATGAATGACCAGCTAGACTACAGGGAATTAGTACAAGGAATGAAGGAATTTCAGATAGATGAAAGACAGCGTAGGAGAGCCAGGATGGAAAGTACTGGTGAGTTCATTGACAATTACTTTCCCTTTGAACTCAATTTTATAGTTTTGTTCAAAAAAGGAAGAAACCATCAAAGTAGAAAATGGTGATCGATGATAAAAACTGCTATGATTGGAATTTTGGTTGACATCCTTTGATCAGCAGTACATCACTGTACTGTATAGATGCTTTCACGGTAGAAACTTTGTGATAAATATTATACTTACTCAGCTATACATTGTACATGAAATGACCCCATCAATGCCATAGACAGGTTATGGTCAATATGAAATTGCCAGGAGTACTGGTATGCATTGACTTTGAAGTTTATACATTTTTATTGTGATTTTAGGTACTAGTTCTAATTTCATGAGGGAATCAGACAGAACACCGAGATCAAGAGAATCTCCAGCCACTAGGAAATCGCGTGGGTCTCCAGGAAGACCACTGACTAGAACACCGGACAAACGTGTGGACTCTGCAGCTTCACAGAGATCAGTTGTTAGTTTTGCTGCATCAGATGCTTCTGAAGCACCTTCATTGGGCATACCTAAAGTGGATATCACTGAACAAATAACCATGGCAACTGATGATCTGATGATGAAGAGGAAAAAAGAAAAAGTTTTTAATAAACAGGTGAGTGTATTTATCAAGCACTAGGTATTCTCAGATAGTGACTTTTATGAATTCATGGACTCCAGCTACCCACGGCCACATACATGTATATCTCTCTTATTAAAACAATGTTGACTGTCACTATGGTTTCTATGTTAGCATACACTGGGAGATCTCATGCTTGAAGGTATTCAGCCACATATATACAAGGATCAAATTTGAAGAGTGCTTGTAAACACTCACCAGTTCAGTACATGTATAAAATTACCATATGGAGAATATGATAAATACAACTGAAATGTACTGATGGTCAGTCAGCCGGTTTGCTTACATGATAAGGTCTGCTGTCGCTCACCACTGAACAGAAATGCCATGTTGACTGTTAGCATGAGATAGACAAAAGTGTCATCTGCACAGTTTTACACTTAGCGTACTTGGGAGAATCTAACTGACAAATGATGAACTACTCAAACCAAGGATGAATAGATAGTTGAAATGGTGATATCAATATGTTATAAGTCATGATAATAAAAAACTGATCATTTATTTGTTGTTTTATCAACCAGGCTAAAATTGCAAGTGCTGGCAAGAAGAAATTAAAATCCGGTAATAAAGACAAGGGTAAAGTAAAGACAGGTAACCGTGCTGTTGACAGCCATGCAATGGCTAGTACACTAGGTGGTGGTACTGCTGAATCTATCAATATATACAGAGAAGAAAGACTGAAGGAATACCACAAGATTATTAGATTGTGTACAGAAAGGAATATTCCATTTACACACCATGTTTTAGAAAGAGGTGAGTTGATGATGTGTATCAGTGGTGTTGCCATGGTTTTTAGCAATTTTGGTTTTAAAGTATAATAAGTGAAGTTAGTGGTGATGTAGGGATCATGTTGTTTGTCTGTTGATACATGGATTTGATAACAGCTTTGAAATACTGAAAACTGTTAGGGTTGATGAATATGGAACTTGTTGGGGTATGACCGTTTGCAGTATCTGGTCACAAAAGTATTTAATTGTACATGTTCTGGTATTCAAAGCTGAGAAATGTGATGAACTGTTGATACTTTATAGCACAGTCATATTATTGTTAGAATTAGTGCCAATTTTTCACATTTTTTTACTCTCTCTTTCCTTCTTCTCACAGCACTGCTGACACCTGGAGACAAACCACCTTCAGGTATCAGAAAAAAAATACACCAACCTGGAGTAGACATATTGATATCGTCCCACTTTGCTGACCCACCACCCAGACCCAAAACCCCCATCGAAGTCAAACATGCAGACAAAGTACATCGTAGCAGGACAGGTGAACTTTTGATGGAAGCCAAACATACCTACCCACAAAGGAGACACATAGAACCACAGAAAACTGTAGTCAACTTATCGACTGGAAGGGCGTTCATCTCAAACAAAGTGAATTGTTGGTTATCATTTGAAGAGTATGAATATCTTACAAGGTAAAGATGATTCAAATCATTCACTTTCAATTGTTACTTACTAACCCCCCCCCTCCCCGAGTTGAAGTAGACCTTCCCAATGAATAGCTCCCTTTAGTGGTAATGTATAGAAAGGTGAAGTAGTTGATGAAATATAATCAGAATTATTTTATTGACATAAGTGTTTACATTGACATGTGCATTAGGTGTTATGTCAGAATACTGTATACAGTAGCACTTTGTTCCTATCCTTGTTAGACACATTCCTTCACACACATACCTACACAGGGTATACCAGAAAACTACACACTACATAAAAAGACACCATTTTTGAAATGTCTAATTTTGGCAAAAGATTTAAGTTTTGTCTATACAGTGTGTTACACTGTGATTTGGTTACTTTGATAAATGGACCATTTCAATTTGACTTATTTTTCTAAAGTACTGTGTTGTGCAAGGCATTGAATTCATATTCATCATTTCGTCAATAAGTTGATGTTCAGTTTGTACCAGGAATTTTTCTAACCTACCCCTAGTAGAATATCAAACCTCAGACCACTGTCTGAGGTCAAACCCAGTCATGTGTTATTGTTGTCATATTATAACATATTTTCCTTTTCACTTTCAGGCATTTAGAGAAACGCTATGTTGTGTTGAGTGGCAAAGTTGACAATGATGCATTCTGGCCTGGCTACATGCTGGACAAGATCCGACTATGTTTGGACAAACCAGACCATGCTATAGGTCCTGCCACAGTGTTTCAGTCAACAGCACAGAACAAGCCAACAAACTTAGGATACAACAACAACCTACAATCATGGCCTGCCAGCGCACAGTATGTACAATATGGAGACATCACACAACAAAAGAGATATACTGTGGATCCTAAATAGAAGATTGCAGCATTATTGACGCAACAATGTTCAAATCGATGGCTAAAATAGATATGGGAGTTTGGGCTTAAGTTTAACAATTACGATACAATGTCCATTGGAAGTATTGATCTGATAGTAATGTCCAAAAGAATGTATCATTGATATTTTCATTGTCAATATAGGGAATCACTGTAGGTTTGTCTAAAACAGACAGCAACAAACATTTTATGTGAATTATATTGACAAATTAACACATTATTTTGGGACAAACTGAAGATCATTATATCCAATAGGGTAACCATAGAGATTGTTTTATTGAGACGTCATACCTATTTCAGCATTATTGAGCTTTTTTTTTATTTCTAGGAGCCATCCAAGGTTTATCATATTTAGTTTATGCATGTCCAGTTTGATTGTATTAGAGATGTCAAAATGTAAAATATATATAATATTCATTTACAGTAAATTTTGTTTGTCTTTAAATCAAACAGACATGGCCATGACAAAGAGCTAAAACATTACAGATTAGGTACACATGAAGTGAAAATATAAAACACAGCACAAGTAGAGAAATATGAATTATTCTGTCAGGGTATAATCCAAATGAATCTTACATATTATATTATAGACAGGTGGCTTAGATGTTTGTGCTTCTCCTGCATAAAAAATGACAATTTAATTATGTGAACATTTGTGCAAGTGTAAGTTAAATTTAGCGTAGTTTCACAAACGATAGCATTGCACGGTCACTTTAATACTGTAAAAATAGCAATTCAACGTTAATATTCATTGGGGAGTCGAGAGTGTATAGCCAGTCTGTATTAATGTACACATGCATGTAGTAAAAAGTAGGCATATTCTTGTGTCAGTTAGCAGTGAATATTTACTTCAAAGCATTCTTACTCTCTTTTAAAATGTTATATTTTGATTTAAGTTATTCTGCTTGAATTGTTACTGGGAGAAAAAAGTGTTTTTAGTATTTACATATTTTTCAAAATCATAAGTTGTTTAGTTTTGTCTTCCTAGGATTATCACTAATAGTCAGATTGCTGGCAGTGCCATCAAGCTTCCTACAACTGAACATTTGATAAAACTCTTTCTTTGTCTCTCAAAATACATTTCATCCAAGATGATCCTTTCATTATTTTATGACCCATCATTTTGAATGCAACTTTTGGACTGATATTTTACCTATTTTTGCATTTTACAGATGAATTATTTTTAAATTATTTTACATTTTCTTCCACTTAATACTCTATGCATTTCTTTCTGATTTCAATGCAAAATTTTCTGTGACATTTATTGCAGTGTATTAATAAAATGATGACATTTTCCTGTTTTCTTCAAAAAGAGATGATAAGCCATAAGTGACATCAAATTTGAAGCGGTTCTGTCAGGCACATACTAGTAGTCTGTAAGGTATGCCATGACAGGGCGCCCTCACACATCAGCTAGAGCAGGCCGTAGCACCATAACATATCTTACATTATGTATTAAGGTGCACTGCTACGCATATTCATTGCTTCTTCCATTTTTTGTACTTTCAGGAAAAAATCCTAAGAATGACATTTTACTTGACTTGTAACAGCTGAGCGTTGATAACCAAGTTTTATGCAGTTTCATTGTATAATTGATATCAATGCTTTGAGTGGTAATGTAACAGTAATGTTGTCCAATTCATGAATCATGAAATTTATCTTTTGGTGTCTGTTTACAAGTAAAATTCAATCCTAGTAAAAAGTACTTCATGACAAAATGCAATAGTGATTCCTGTAAACAGTTATATGCCATTCAATATAACGTTATGGGTACTTACTTTTTATGAACTACGATCTTCTACTCTTTTACATTATTTTGTTGAATGGTACAGATTGCATATTTTATTTACAAAGTAATCGTCAATGTGTATTTTTAGACCTAAACTATCATATCAACTGTATCTAAGTAAAATTTGCCACCAGAGGGCGATATATCAGAGAAAATATGCAAGCAGCTTGGATAAGTGTACTTATTCAAATTTAAAGTCAAATGCTTAGAACTTCCACTTTCAGTTCGGATAACAAGTTTACAACATTTTTATGTTTTCAATTTTTCATCGAAATTCTTGTGTTGTGTGTATATGTATACATATAATGAGATATCACAAATGATACATCTGATATGAATTGTGTCATTGTATTGCCCATATATGGCTAAAGTATACTTTGCCAAATATATGTAGTGACATGGTTGCCAAATTTGATTATTGAAATCATGTCAAAATAACATTGTAAATCTAAATGAATTATCAAAATCATGTGATATGGCTAACTAATTGATATAATTATGTCTTATGAATGATATGGCTATTAATTAATACTCTCTAACGGATATGGCTAAATACTGGTATTGGATATACTTCTCATGTAAACAGATTCAAATTTCAACTTGAAAAATGTTATCTTTAGGGTTTTTTGGAAGACTTTTAACAGTGTGTGTGATATTAGCTCATTTTAAATGTACAGTATTGAATACAAGAGAAATATTTTTTACAGCATGGAGTATGGTAGATTTTACTAAATTACATTGAAAATGTATGCCAAAATAGAAAAGAACAAATTCCCATAGACTTCACATACATACATACATACATACATATGCACGCACACACAGAGACATACACTTAATATAGCTGGTACACGTACATTCCCTATCCCACCTGTGTTTTTGTTCCAAAACAATGGAATTCTTGATATCATACTAACCATTTCAATATGTAAAGTATCAAAATAACTGACAATATTCGTGTGCTAGTTCTAAGACTTGGTGTGTACAGTATTCAGGTAATAAAAGAGATTATGGTTTAAAATATTTGTTTTGTGATGTTTGTGTGGATTATGAGTAAAGACACAGTGTATCCTATGAAGAAAGCCTGAATTGAACATATTTACACAGTCAAACTTTTTGAATAATTAGTAGTAGCCAAATTTAAAACCATTGAAACTTTGCTGATATTTCTCAAGAATTACACCTCAGTACCCCAAACTTATATGAAACAAATCAAAGTATGTGCCAAATATTAGTTTGTAAGGTATGCTGTGTTAGGGCGCCCTCACATAACGAGGCCGGTGAGGGCAGTATAACATGACATATCTTACAGTCTAGCTCAGTATATGAAAAGAAGACTGCTATACAGTACTCGTTATCACACTCAAACTCTTACTTGTTCCTGTTTTGGAATATATACTCCTTATTTATTAAAATAAAAATATACAGGATTTTGAGAAAAACATGTTGTGACTTGTTCCATGTCCACAAGTAATGAGACATACACACATGCAATTGAATACAAACCAAGGCTTTTATTGATCACAAGAGTTTTGTTATATTCCAATATTGTCTTCAAATACAGACTAGTGTATTATATTTGGTATACCCTGATCTACACAGCACCAGATGCTGCTTGGAAATACATCCAATGTTTAACTTGATGAAAACAGAGACACAGATCATGAATATGTCGTAATCAATAGATGGAAAACTGAAGTACTAATGATCTTTGTGCAATAAAAAGATCAACCAACAAAAGATGTTTTTTTCGTCAGTAAAAAAAAAATATAGCCAAAGTAAATATAGCTAAACTAGATAGAAAGTGGCTTCATTAGATTTGTTTACAAGGAGTTGGGACACCCCAATCCCCAATCCCTTCAAATCATCCACTGAACAAATTACTTATCATGGGAAACTATTTCTATAAAAGGGTTCATTTTGGGGTATTTCACACATTCTGAGACAATCATGATTTTTACTTGTATACTCAGGACAAATGCCAGATTGTGTTTGAATCCTCTGATTGTTGAGTCAGCTGTGTGGTAAAAAAGGTGTTTCAACTATATAACATGGGGTAGGGAGTGGATGTTTTTCATATTGTGATAATTACTGTTAGTGAACTAATATTAAAACAGAGTAGTTTCTATCATGACGTATTTTCAGTTTCTTTTCCATGACTACAAGAACATGTATGAGTATCTTTACTTTCTCTACTCTCCCTATCTCTTCGTTTCTTTCCTTTTTTCTGTGACTTGGTTTCCTCGGTTGTTGCCTCTGCTTCACAGCTTTTCTCACCGTCATGATGATGATGATGATGATCTTTACATTTGGATTTCTCTCCGTTATCTTTACCCTTTCGTTTTCCAGTCTTCTCATCATCTCCGTTCTCCTCCTTGGCTTTGATGGCTTTTTTGTTATCTCTGTTTGTGTAGTAGGTGGTGGTTTGTTCATCAAAGAAAGTAGCCAGCTCTCTTTTCATGGCAAACGCATCCTCCCCATCTGCATAGTATTTGGGTTCAACTTCACAAATACTTTATAGAGAGACAAAATGAATGTAGTTACACTGATATGTTGAAAGGGACATGGTGGAGAACCTACTGGTAATGGTTTTTTGTTGTTGTAATTTTGCTAGAAAGAGTAGTATTCTTTTCACTCTGCTAGAAATACTAACACAAATATCACCTAGCCTGTCAAACTGTGTCATGTAGACCAGATTTATAAATCACATAATCTGTCATGATAGATGACTTTTATACGTTGAGTCAGTATCCTCTACTGTAAAACTGGAGTAAAATCAGGTGAAAGTAAAACAACTACCAATTTACATTTGGTTCAATAAGTAGAATTAAAGATTTGGACTGAAATGTAATATTTACTTTAAATTTTATCTTTTGTTTGACATCTTTCTCAATGCATTCAGTACAGTGAGTGTATAGATAATACGGATGTCAAGCATCGAAAGTACAGTGTCCATCTTTACACAAGTAGAATTTTCACTTATATACAAGATGGTTTAATAATGTAATACTATAACTAATATCTGGAGGCAAATTTTAGTTTTAGTTTTACACTCTCACAGTGAAAGGTTGGGAAGGAATTGCTCTGACTAAGATACTATGTAAATTGATGTATATAAACATTACTTACTTGAACTTCAAAGTATTGGTATAAAGATGCAAGGCTGCTCGGTTGCTGCAAAATTGATAGAGAACAATACATGTAAAATTGACATCTAACTTTTACACATTGGTTATTAATAGACCATAGTGAAGTCAATTACAAGCATGTAGAGTATGTATCTCCATATGAAAGCAAAATACATTGTTGAGTACTTTATTTCTATGACAGGTATGAAGACCAAGTATCTCTCATTTAGAAGCAATGTTATCTCTGGTAGCTATCATTTTTACTAATAGAATATGACTTTTTTAAATTCTGATTATTTTGACACCATTTTCAAAGCAAGCAAGATAATTCTCAGATACTTTACTGTGCTTTTCCCAGTCAAAACATACAAATAATTTGTTTACTCACTTATTCTGACATGTAGAGATACATTCTTAGAGCACTGAAACAGTTTTACCATGGCTCTGAGTATAAACTGACATTCATTTGTCTTATGTTTAAAATAACACACCACAAAGACTCTGTAAGCCTGACATACCTTATTCTGACATGTAGAGATACATATTTTGCATTAAAACACTCTACCATGGCTCTGGATGCTTGGTCCATCAATTTCTGAGCCAGACCAAGTCTTCTATGAGATCTTTTGACGGCCTGTTAAGAACAATAATGTGTACACATTTACCGTAGTTTTATGATGTTCAGTCCAGCCAACAAGCCATCACAAATCAGCAAGGTGTGGGACATATGACTTGTTAAAAATACTCTATGACAAGTTGGATGTACAAAGTTATGGCATACATAAAGTACAAAGTTTTAATATATGTACGGCAATGTCTTGTGCAGTTATGCACCATACTGAAATTTGATTCAGTATAATTTCTATACCATAGCAGCAGACAGATCAAATAGACAAATGGTTGCATAAAAGATGGAAACTAGATATGGTACTACCCCAAACTTACCAGGGATGTAATGTGGCCGTGTGGAACCTCTTCTGGGTCTTCTTCCCTGAAAAAAACACATTAACAAAGCCATAACCTTACAGCATTACATCTTTAAATTATATATTTATTAACACTATGCTAAGATTTATCAACTGATATCTACTACAATGGAAACAAACAAAATTTGAAACCAACACACAGAAATGTATATCTAGAGTTAGACTACAGCAAATCTATGATAACTTACATCTTGGCAAGTACATATCCTACTACTTTTCCCTTCTCATCCTCAGCAACGTAAGACAGCTGTGGCCATGATAAACCATGATAGAAATAATATTTCATTTGATAATTTTCTGGCAAACACAGCAGATTACAATGCTGCATATTCATCAGGTCTTCCGGCTGAACAAAAGGAATGATAAATGTACATCTTTAATTCTTAACTGATATGATAGTGTATAAAATAATATTAATATTTTCTCAAAATGAAAATATACAATCTCTCATTTGTTGGGTACAGGTATGTGTAAGTTAACCTTTTAAGTTAACTAAACTTATTGCTACTAAACAAAATTTGATAAATTAGGCTATCTATGCTACAGTTTTGACTTTTTATGTTGTGCTTGTTCTTTCTTGGTCCTTTGATGTATCACTGTGGGTCAGGGGTATCAAGTTATCAACACTTCATCTCATCCATAGCATATAACTGTAGCATACACTGTGAAATGATCTTAGAAACAGTAATACTTTCCAAAGAGATGATTGCTTTCATTAAATACTTACAGTTTACACAATGAATACGGGAATACAGAATCGTTGGTATGTGGAAAGACTGAGACAACTAATGAACTATGTGATTTATCTAACCATAGACAAGGAAATGGTCTTTTCCTTGTCTGTGATCCGACACTGAGTCAGCCATGAGAATGACATTGATACATCATTTACAATACTGTCCACTACATCAAGACATCACAATAAACTACAGAAACGAAGTAAACTGGACACTATATACTATACCAGGCGCAGGAAACATTTTTTTCATTATGATTCAGACTGAGTTGTTATAATTTGCAAGTTTCACTGTTACGAATACTGGAACCAAGGGTTGTTTAAAAGTCTGGAAGAATTACTAATGCCATTAATTGAACTGAACTATATAATAGCTCCTTACAGTTTAGATAGTTTAGTTACCCACGACAGCTGGCAGTGTCCTTCCTACCTCCTAGCTCCATGGTCACAGTAAGTTCACAGTACACACTGTAACACAGTCTAGTCGTGACTTGCAGTCGGCTTACAACGCAATAACCCGTTTGGTGTCTAATATTATTAACTACGTATGTCTGGAATGGTATTTTGACGTCTTTGTTCTTACCTTTGCACAGCGTATATTCATGATGACGACTTAATGACAAAATTACAAGATTCGGACTGCTAGACACGTGAACTTCTGACTTCAATTTTTCAATATGGCTTCCGCCTCGAATTCCTATCGAGCCGATGATAGAGGGCGTCCTCACTACCATCAGGCAAAGCCAAGGTATTATTAGTACAGTCATTGGAAGCACATAAATATGTTCCATATCTGAAATTATGACCAACAACTTTGCTAAATCTAGGTAGATCTTCAGGTACCTGTAATTGGCTACCCTCCCAAATTCATAGCATATTTCTTGGTGTAGAGAGTTTCTGAAGACAGTAATATTAAAACAGTCTCTGGGCTATAGATGCGATGACAGGTGGTGGGATGAGTCAATATTGGTTTGAGGGCAATTATAATTTTATATCTCAGTGGATATGTCATGAGTGCTCTTAATAGTATAATTTTGTTTCATTTATTTTTTTTCATCGCAAGTATGTTATGAAGGAATAACAAGTGTGTATTTTAATACTCACATGTTTTCTTCTTCAGTGGTTATTTATTCAATTACTATGCCTTCACACTTATAAAAATTGTATTACAAATATAAAATGTTTACATAGATGCATATACATATAAACACACATGTACACACACACACACACACACACACACAATTTGAACAGTCCATTGTAATTGTAGTAATGTGAAAATTAAATTTGTACTAAATCTCACAAAGTATTGGTTGATATATCAAAGTCTTATATAGTTATCTGATAGGTATTACATTGTTAAGGTACAAGTATAGAAAAATTAACACTAAACTACAAATTATCATCATGGTAATACTTGATTAAAATGTGATGCACGTTATTTCTTTATATGTAGATAAGTGGACACTGTGATAGAACTGAAGTTTGATGAAATTTCCTAAGATAAGGAAGTGGTCAGTTTCTTTGGTGGGGACTGAGAGGTCATTTGGGGATGGGATCATCCTGTTTTGGTTTTTGCAGGGAGGGGGTCAGAAGCATTTTATTTTACCAGTGAATAAATCAACTCACCCACCTGAAACAAACTATTTTGATGCAAATATCTTCAGTAAATCATGTATTATCACATATTGAGAGCATCTGATATATATCACTCACTCACACACACACACACACACACACACACACACACACACTCACACACACACACACGCACACATACATACATACATACATAGACACTCACACACATACATACATACATACATATATACATATACATACATACATACATGCATACATACATACATACATACAAACAGACACACACATGTACGTACACACACATACACAGATACACAGATACTCACACACGCACACACACACGCACACACACACACACACACACACTCACACACACACACACACACACACACACACTGATTGGGATTTTATACTTCATTCACTTTTATTTCTAAATATTGTCATGAATACAATTACCTTTGATTCAATTCAATGTACAAATTCTCTAAAAATCTGTAGCAAAGATAAAGCACTTTTGGAGTAACACGTCAGTCAGCTTTCCAAATAAAATCCCTACAAAATGTTCCCTGAATTTACCAACAACACGTCGCCATAAAATGCCAGCATCATAAAAAGCTTTGAAAATCCAGAAATGCTTTCTTTGTATTATTATGATAAGTTATCATAGATTAAAACCAATGCTTGATATACCATCTTATTGCTGAATAAATAGGAGTATACACTACATGCACATTGATTAAAAATATCAAGAAAAAAAAGTGAGAAAAGGTTACATCAACTCTAGCGTAAAATGTAAAAACTTAGTAAAGGAGATAGGGAAACAATAGGAGCACATTGCCTATCTGTTTTAATTCTTGTAACTTTGTATCCCTCTGATTGGGTTGGTGGTGTAAGTGTACATTATTATCCAATCACTTGTTTTAAGTGATTCTGCTCCAGTCCAAACAGAAAGCGACTTTCTTTTATGTAACACAGAAACCATTGCCTGGTACAAACTTATACTGCAGCTAAGTGTTGTCACAATTATTTCCAAAGCTAAGTTAGATTTATAAAATATTGCATAAAAAGAAAAAAATTTGTGCTTTTAACAGTCCTGTGAAAGAACGTACTCAACATCTCTGGATTCAGAGTTTGGCAGATCTTCAGATTCTGGTTTCTGGATCAGTATTTATGGTTTAACTGTAACTTCACTACCTCAATGTAATTGCATACACACACACTATAGACTGCATTCATTGAGTGGAATAGAGACTTACATTGTATTAAATCTCAAAGTGACTGCACACCATGTAACAGTACTACCCAACACAGAAATGAGGTGCATCATCACAGCGCCCTCACAGTCTTACAAGAGAAAACATGAAAACACGATGGGCAAAAGCCCTGGACATGAAAAAAGGACTTCCAACATCCCACTAAACTAGCAGTGAAGGTCTTCAATATTGCAAACCAAAGCATTATAAGTGTTGCTATGTTACAAATATAGCTGCAAAAAATACCAATATTCCATCACATCAAGTAAATGTGTGACAAGTTTCATTAAAATCCACATTTTGCGCATGTTTGGTAGGTATACAAAGTTTTAGATATAAATTTGAGTAAAAGTGTACATTCAGTGCATAGTAAGAAATGAAAAACTTTATCAATTGTTAACAGAATCCTGAAAAGTTTGCAGTTTAAAAAAAAAAAGGATTTCCAAACGTCTTGGCATCAGTGGTGAGTGTGTCACATTGTATGTTTCATACTAGGCATAAAATACAGAATAACTTATGAAATTAAAATACATTAAACAATATATTTGTTAAAAATCTAACATTGTGGTATTGTTGAAAATGGTATTGTTTTACATATTTTTTGTTTTGTAATGGCAATTTTGTCATATCGTACTATTGCTGAAACCTGATACTTTCTGTAGGAAACAGCTCTAGCAGCAACTTATAGAACTAAGTGTTCAAAGACACTCAATTACACTGGATGTATGACCAGGCAAATACCAGTAACATCACACAGGATCATCATGTCTTCTCTACATTATCACTCCGCCAAGCTGTAAATAAAGCTGTAGCCATGCCGATATTATTACAATCATTACCCATCGAAACAAAAAAAATGTGAAAACTTCTACATTGCCTTATTTATGTTATATTCCGTAAACGTTTGAAAGATTACACAAACTGGTAGTCTGAGAACCTACAATAAATTATATACAATTACATGTATTTATTGGCGATAGCACATACACACACACATATGGGTGGTTTAAATAATAAATGTCATAATTTGGCAAATAAAATGTCTATTATTTGTTGACCTAATATAATATATATATAGCACCAATACTAATAGGTAGGTAGAGACATTACTTGGGTTAACGTAACCATAGCAACATGCAGTCTTAATTAAGACAAAGCATGTGCAGAAAACGCCAATCATAAAAATATCAGCAATGCCGTAATTGTTACATATTTAATATTTTTTGAAATTTAAGAAAATGTGAAAACTAAAGAGAGCTAAATAATGTAATAACAGATCATAAAAAAGCATGGCTGCTTTGAAGAAAAGTTGAAAAATAGGAGAATTTCAAAATTATGGTACTTCAAATAAGGATTATTGCATGACTAGGCTAGGTGACTCGTGGTCAAGCTATTCATCAGTGAAGTATAAGAATGATTGTATAATATTTGTCTTTCACTTTTATCGATTGTTTCACGTGCTACATTTCATGTAGACTGTAAGATACGTCGTTTTGCTCCACCCTCGTGTGAGGGTGCCCTGTCACGGCATAGCTTACAGACTATTACTTCATGCAGACACACAATCCACATGAATTTTATCCACAGTACAATTTCTAGTAGTTGTATAGCCTCTTCAATTAAAGTAAAAAAAAGTGAAAGAAATGACGAAGCAGAGTTAAAAGAATCAGAATTAGGATAAAGATGAAGATTTAACAAAACATAATAATCAGTATGAATAATACCTATAATATCCATTTCAATATACTTTCAGTATTGTACATATATTTTGAATAACGACAAAAGAATGAACCTTCCACGCACAGAAGTGTGGTTCTGCTTTCTTCCAAGGAAACCATAACAATGCCAACAAGGGCATAAATGTGAGAAACATGATTTTCCACTCTTCTGTATCACTAGTATGACTCCAAGACACTCTACTTTCAAGATCAGTAGATGCATACTGAAGAGCGCCCTCTCTGGTAAATGAAGGCAATGTTTTCAACTTTGGAGAAAGTTCATTCCTTTGTCTAATTGTCTATGAAGAGCACACGTATATATCATCCATAAGCTCACAGGAAGAAGGAAACCAGTCTTTTCTCCTCTGATGCTTAGAAGGCACAAAGTTGACATTTTAGTGTAAATAACCATACTTTCTATATAATCACTACTAAACAATTATCCTGAGACTAATTTACAAGCCTCTATGCTATCTACAAAATTTTCTTAGATTGACAGTAAACTTTGCTTAGTTATACAGAGCTGGTATTATAGAGCCCATGACTAGCTGTGTAGTGCATCATGGCATACCCATTTCAGTTCCAACATAGTTACGCCATCAACCTCTGTTCATGCCGTAAATCTACATGAAAGTACCACACCAACACTGCCACCAAGTGGCAGAATTCAGTGAGGTTGTTACCTATCCCACCCATATACATATCTTATATAGTAGAATGACATGAATATTAATTTTATGTGAGGAATTGAGCGAATTTCGATACTTGCACTCAGTTTATAAACCAGTGTAGGTTAGTATTTCACTTAGCTGAAATCTGTATCACCTTGGTGTAGCATAGATGTTCTGAAAAAAAAATTATCCCTTGTTGTTTATACAATAGATTGACGTATACCATATCTGTTCACCCCCTAGGGTTTCTATTCAATAAATAACAATAAATTGTGAGATTTGTATATAGACTGCTTCAAACAAACGCCAATAATACATTCACGCCTATTCATCAGTGGGTTTAGTGAAATGGTTTCACATCCAGTTTCATTTCTGGTCTCCAGAAACAAGTCAAAACAAACTTGAATAGTTCATACTTTCATTACTTAAATACACATATCAGATAGATTTGGTGACTTTCATATAGACTGTGGTCCAATACAGTGGACGTTGTCATTTTTTCCAATACACTGGTATAGTAGAAACTAGCACAATATCGTTTTAGTCTGTAAGGTGTGCCGTGATAGGACACCTTCACATCGGTCAACTCCTCGACTGGAATGACACGGCGTGTCGTACAGTCTAAAAATTGTTGTGTTCTGATGTGAACCTTCAAATCGGTCAACTTTATACACAATCTGTATTTCCAGTAAATACAGATCTTATTCTCATAATTATACCGTCAGTCAGAACATTTCCATATATATGCCAATATTGGCATACTAGTATATAAAATGAAAAACACAACAAGATTATCATAGTGGTTGTTTCTAACTAGACAGTGTTTTTTACTTTGCTGAAAAGAATCTCACTTCATTCAACGTGTTGTTGGATAAACAAATAATGGTAATACGTCACACTGTAGCACTGTATACAAGTCTGGAAAAATTCATCAGAACTGCAGAATTAAAGTGATAGAAATCATAAAGTATGGAAGGACTTTTCACAGAGATCAAACAAATTTATGTCATATTTGTGATCAATTCAATGTGAATGCCTCGACCAAGTTTACGTTTCATCAGTAGAACTGCTCGACTTTCTGGTTATACATAACCGATACGTTTACTGTATACTTGTGGTAAATAACCATGCCAATCCAAAGCTACAGCTCTCAGACTCTCCACAAAATGTCTGGTCACTCTTGACCAAAGCAGATATGCAGAGGGTGGAATTTGATGGTCCCATAAAAACCATGTCAGTTCTTTATATGATAGTTGACAGTGATAAGGCAACCATCTACATGTATATCTCCATCCCTGTACATGTAGTTACATGTGACTATACTGTCAACACTCTTTATTTGTTGCCAGTCTAACACCACATGTGTAAATATTGTCGCCTGCATAAAAGCAGTTTGGATGAGTGATGGAATACAGTAGATAATCATCACATCATGTCCAGTTATTTTCACAGTCAGGATCTGTTAGTCTTACAGGACCGACTGTTTGTATCAGAATCCTTTCTTGGATATTATCTGGAAAGGTTTCCCACATTATTAGTTATAGTCCAATTCACCCCATTGTTAGTGCAATGTCATGGTAGCATAAATAGAAGATTTCTACAATGAGGTAGGCCAGTTTAGTGAACATCTACTAGGTACAGACACATGTAGTTTGCCTTCACACACTGACACTTTGACCATCAAATTAAAATACAAGTATATACAGGATTATCTAAAAAAAGAAAAAAAATTATCTAAAAGACTGTAGGCACTTGAGTAAGTTTCTAATTCTAGCATGAGGGGAAAATGTGCTCTTTCTCTCACTCTCTTTAACACATGAATACACTGTAATTCACGCAAAACATGATCGAGAGTACATCTTTCAGGGAAAAGTCATTTCCCCATTGTACTCTACAGTTGATGCCAACTTATAGTACACATATATAGGAGTACATGTATAACACAACACAGTGGTTGATTTAACTAGAATAGGACACAGACAAATTAATCACAGACTATGACATAAACATAACAAAATATCTTTAAACAAGGAAACCTGTAGGAAGTTTTTCATTTGGTCAAACTTCTATATTGAAATTTTCAATTGTTATCACTTATTTATGGGAGTGATACACATACTACAGGGGTGTTGTTGATTATGATAGTTGATTGCACTTTAATAGCATGCATGAACCCACCACACAGCCTATATATGTAGCAGTGGCCTTACACAATGTCAGACACTTATACACAGTATGACAGCACTTTTACACTTGACAATGAGGTATATGATGGTCGATGTGACAGTCCACTCATGGTTTCTCTTTCCCAGACAGATTATGTTATCGACATCTGACTGCAGTCGTAAAGTTTGCAGCTCATGGGGGAACCTCTAGTTCTGTCAAGAAAGATGAAAGCAAATAATGACAACATGATCATGATGAAAGAAAGAAAGGCAAGCAGCTAGCACATATTGAAGCTGAATTGGACATAACATGCACATGCTAAAGATGGATTGGTTCACTCCAACCATCTTGGCATCGGACGTGACTCAAGTTTGAAGTCGAGTAGCAGAAATATGGAAGTACATGCAGCCTGACGAAACAAAGAACACAAAAATGAACAAAATCGAACAAAAAAAACCACAAAAGGATAAACAAGGAAAGAGGGATTTACCACTTAAGAGGAAGGTTGCTGTCGTCCCGGTTGAGACTGGCCATGTTTTCTCTGACCACCAGGCTGTGACATAAAATTAAAATGTTTATTTTAAGCGAATGAAACAGTCAATAAAGACGACTGTGAGACATCTTACTTATTACCAAATTAGTGATTTATTGTCACAAAATTCAATCTTACTCACACCATATTTACCCATTAAATTAGATTTGCTGTTAATAAACTTGTCTCTGATTAACATACTGTGTTTCTCTGTGTAGAGGGATAGTTTTAATAAGTGAAGTACATGCAGTGTGACAAACACCACCCAAAATACCCACTGGTTCAGAATTTACAAGTAGTACATTTTAGTATGTGTCACTTCAGAATAGTGACTTCCAAAAAAAGTCTTTTAAAATGTTCTCACTCTTGACTGAAATGTTAAAACTATCTTTAAAGCATGTACACTGAGTAAAAAACTCACCCTTAAAAAAAATGTCTATTCAACTAATACTACTAAACCATAGCTTTATTACACTTTCCCTTTATCTAGGAAAAAACAGTACTGGCACTAATATGCTATTTTGGAGTAAATTGTTCAAGTTCATGTATAACTTGTCAAGAGATTCAATAATAAATGTTACTTCAAAATAGTCTCTCCTCCCCAAGTTCACTGAATTATCACCATGTGGATATACAGTTTCAATTTACAACTTTGGTGATATTTTACCCCAAATGACTGCTTTTCTCAAGCTAGTACTAGTCTCAAAGTACTGAAAAGTTTCATCACTATTTTGTGAGAACATAAAAATTCAACTATTCTCTGCCCTCGTTTTGATAGAATATGCCCAGAAATTTGCATTTTATCATTTAATTTGGTCCAATGGTCATTCTGTACATCTAAAAGGAATAAATGTAACGCCGTCACTAAAATAAGGCACTATTTCATACCACTGTACACCATTATAGTAAGTTACTATGGAAACCAAACTATAAATAAACCCTTTTTTAGTTAAAAAATTTGTGATATCAGTACTGTGTGTAATCAGCTGCATTACTTGTTATACTAACGCTACTGATATATTACTTGCATTAAAATATTGACTAAAATCTCTTAAGTACTGAAGTCAATTTGAGGTAGATTTAGAATTTACTGTATAATTATCTCTCCATTATTTACAAATTTGGCAGTTTTTGCCTAGAATCACGTTAATTTGTCATGTCTCTCCCAGTTGCTTAGTGTAGCCCAAATTTCTGTAGGCATGCTAGGAGTAGAAACTATACATGCATTCCCCCATACCTGTTGCCAACTACTCCTGATCAGTGTAACAATCAAATCTACTGCTGTGAATTATTAATATTCACTGCACTGAAAAGTTTAGTGAGTAACACCCAACAGTTGCAAGACTCTTAGCATCCTAAACATTTTTAGGACACTTTGTGTTAATATACTTGGATAAAGATGAATCAGAATGGCATAATTATTATATTTCTGTACCAAATATTATGCATCTGGTTGTTTGCTGCAACAACCCAACTAATTCATTATGTGACAAAACGTGCTCTATTGTAATACACATGGGTATCTAAATTTGATAAACTGAATTTCTGTACATCCCTCATTGATAATTTTACTCCTTAGTTTTCAGTCTTGTGAGTTGTATCTAACATGACAAGTTCTGTCCTTTGAATAATCATCTTGACACGTCAGTCATTAGACCAGCATTTTAAATCTCTACTCAAATACAGAAATGTGATACGAATGCCATTCTCACTCATTTAGTCTCTTACAGGTGATCTGTGCAAAGCATGAACAGTCTGTTATACTAGTGGCAGCACTAAGGGATTTCCTTTTTTTCAAACAAGTGCAAGCTTTTATAGGTGCATCAAACGCCACTTCACACTTTGGAGGGGGGGAGTTAACATGCTGCACATCATTGCATATAGGGTTGATAAGCTCGACTTATAAAGTTATAAACATTACATATATAGACTATATATAGTAAGTTAGACCCAAAGAAAGACACATGCAACACATATATAAACCTTACAACCAAAAGTTGTGAAGGAACAAATCATTCACCATGTTGGGGAATACACACAAGGTTTAACAACACAGGGAATACGTGTTTTCTATAGACTTCTAAACTTCAGGCTGGAAGCCTAACTGTATGATATTACACACAATATAGGCATCACTCATCTAAAGTGACATGGTAAATGCATGTTTTGACTGGCAGTATAAATACATACATGAATTTTTCAAATATCATATACATATCATATTAATAATTTGCATTTGTAATGTCTTGCCCATCAAAACTGTATGACTTAACAATACGTTACAGTGTAGTTTTCACATTTTGATTATTACATTTTTTCTTGATACAAGGATAAAAGTTAAATAATACAGTATTGCTTGCATGTTATGTTTTCCAGTGATTGGATGACTAAATTGGAAATGCTGAATCTGGTATTGCAAATTTTTTAGATTTTTTGCTTGATCTTCAAATCTGACTTGACCATCTGTTTTCACGTCTGTTCTTTTTGATAGTGCTGTAGAATGTGATTCTCTTAGCATCCATGAAGGACACACACATACATGCACAACTAAGGAGGTAGATGTATTTATATAAACAGGTCTTTGCATTTGATCTTTTCTATAAATATTGATACATTACTTGATAGAATTGCATGTTTATATGTTATGTAAACATTAACTGTATTGGATGAAACATAATAAGATTTCATGCTACTTTTTTTTTTTTTTTTTAATTTTAATCAATTCGCTGTCCACTACACTGTAAATATTGTAACAGGTATGACTTTGGTTAAACACAGACTCATCAATGCTGATCAAGAAAATTTATCTGTAAATGCTATGTAAACTTAACTTTTCAAAGAAGCATTTGAAAAATGATCAACATTACTATTCACATTAGGTGAGTGATTCCAACCTGCCAACCCAACTGGTCGAGTTTATTTTTGAACAGCCCAACAGAGAATCTTATCAATGTGGACTTGATCAGTTTGTATGTCGTGTTGTGGGAAGATGACATGTTTGTATTTGTTAATGTATTAGCTTGATTGTTAAAAGCAATTTTGCTTTGACCTTTCTCATTTTTGCAAATAAACTTGAAAATGATTGTGATCATAATTCATATGAACTTTCCATAATGAAAAAATATCATACATGTACATGTACATGAGCAACACATATCAGATGCAGCAATGATGCTTGTAACAATCAGCGTTAAAACTATTTTTCTACAGCCAGTAAATAAATAAAGAGTCTGACTCTTAGTGATGGGATTCATATCTGGAAAGTTTTTCAGCTAAAGCTCTATGATCAACAGGAATGCTATAGCCATGATAGTATTCACTCACTCGTGATGCTTTCTGCCTTCGTCCTCCTGAACGCCTGTGTGTCTGTCTCTCGTTATTTATTTCAAGGTCTTCCAGACGTTGTGTAAGAGCTAATTTCTGCTGAATTGCCATCCTGAGAAGAGAGTTCAGTGTTTTTCTCTCCTCCTCAGCTGCTGAAACTTTCCTCTGCATCTCATCCAGCTGAGTGACATAGTCATCACAACGTGCGGCAAACATTGCACGAAGACTCGCAAATGTTGCTGCATCTTCTTTGAGAGCTTTGAGTTCATTGCGTAGTTTCATCATGGTTTCGGCTACAATGCATTTTTCATTCTCGTATTTACTCTTGAGATTTGCCAAAGCTACTTCTGCAGTGGTCTTGTTGGCCTTGAGAACAGTGCGTAAAGTAGTAATCTGTTCTCGTTTTGTTGAAAGGAGGGATTTCAATTTGATGACCTGATCCTGCAGGTCTTCATTCTCGGCTGCACTACCGTCAAGCCGCCTCTGTTTGGATGACTGAACAGTGTGATCCACAGCACGTTTTAAGTATTTGATTTGATCTCTTATTGTGGATAACAGATTAAAGCATGTCAGTGGATCTGTTTGACTAGTGTTGCCATTAGTGCCATTCTGTTCACTGGCTTTAATTTTACCTCCTGCAAATTCTTTAGCACTTGCTTCCAGCATGGCTTCATCAATATCTTTGGAGTTTCTGTCGGCATTCCTCCTTTCTTTGCGACTCATACCGCTCCTGTCATTTGTGTTTGTCGAGGCCATATCTCGTAATCTGCTTGCAATTTGTGTACGGAATCCCTCTCTGCGACTCAAACGTGTTGCTTTAAAGTGTTCCAGCATAACTTTATTTGGAGTTTCTCCATTCATGGTACACATGTGATGATACAGTTGAGCGAGATCCTCGCTAACACTTATCAACTCGTCACGTGTACAGTTCAAGTTACCCTGGCTTTCACCAAGCGCCTCATTCATTTCTTTCAATTTTAGTTCTAAGTCTTTCACAACATCGTTCTGTTTTCTACTCTGGTCATTCAGGAGACCCATTTCAGTTTGCATATCACTGTATAGCTTGGTGGGAATTTCTTGTTGTTCATGACCCATTCTGTCTTGGTATGATTGCAGTTCTGCCTGCTGTGACTTCACTCTAGTCGCAGCTGCTAAGAACCGCTTCTCATATCTCCCAACCTCTTTCTTGAGTCTTGCAATTTCCCTTTCTTTATCATTTGCATCGAACACTGCACCACGTTCCTCATCTTCACTTTCACCACCGTCTTGGTCAAAGTCATCGAGAACCTGTTGGTCAACCACAGCTGTTAGCTGACTCACTCTCTTACTTTGTTCTGAGAGGGCGCCCTTTGTGTTCTGTAGCTCTTGGTGGGATTCCTGCAGATTCTTTGAGAGTTCAGATTTTTCATTCTTTAGAGCGGCAAGCTGCTCCTCTAACTTCCTCACTTCAGTCATGCGTAGCTCACTAAATAGATCTGAGACTGTTGAGGGAGCAGGTTCTGGCGATCCTTCAGATGGCAATGAGGCACGGAATTCATATTCCATTCTGCGTAGGATAGGATGGTCAGGTGAGCTACATTCTTCTCTGTCCAACTGTAATCTGTCTGTACTACTTTCTAGATCCTCATTGAAAGCTTCCAGCTCAGATATAATTCTACCATCCAATTCTTTTTTGAGTGCATGTTTCTGTTCACGCTCATGTTCTAGAGCAATTAAGGCCTCTTCAGTTTGCTTCTCGGCAATTTCCTTCAATTTGCCGAGGTCTTCTAGTTGTGAATTCAGGTATTCTACCTCTTCATTCATTCTTTTAATTTCATGTTTCATGGCTTCAAACTCCACTTGGGATGATTTCAAGCCTGAGATCTGGAGAAAGGTAAATACACAAAGTAAGGTCACAGAGCCAACAAAATGTTCCGCCTCCTCTAAATTCTTTGCAAACATAGAATGACAACAGTTTTTTGTCCTGAGTATCAATTTATCCACAGATGCAGGTACACCACAATACACTCTCAATTTATCATAACAGATCAACAATTACAAATTACATATATTGAAACTAGGTCTGCACTATGACACAAAAAACACATAAACTTGTGTACAATCAGTTGTCATACAGAATCAATCCCAGAGACTTGGCTATCTGGATTGAAATGTTGTTCACCAGAACATACATTTTGTATACATGTATATATACTGTCAAGCCAGTAGCCATGTGTCTGGGCTAAACAGAATCATTGTTAGGTTGGTTTTACCTGTTTCTGTAGCTGTATGTTTTCTTCCTCAAGTTCACTGTAATCTTGAAGTAATCTTGTTTCTCGGAACTTGTACTCCCTTAGTTCCTCTTTGAGGTGTTTCCTCTGTGCAGCTACCTTTTCACTAGACTCACACAATTCAGTGTTCCTAGTGTGCAATTTCTCATTTTCTGATGTAGTCCTATCTAAAACGTGCCGACAATGTTTGATTTCATTTTCTAAGTCAGTGATTCTTTCCAGTAGATCAGCTTCCCGTGTCGCCGTTTCTTGTAATAGAGTTTCTTCATGGTTTACTTCAAATTCAGATTTCTTTTTCTGACTTTGTTCTACTTTATCAAGTGCCTGTCAAATGTAAACACAAAGGGAAAAGGTTACAAAGTATTCACAGTCAATCAGTCATTTCATTTATTACATCAGTCTCTCTATGTCCCCATTTGGGTATACCCCTATTGGGTCTGTTTTGGCTTTGCTGTCAACACATAGAAATGCAGGCAAAACTGTTACAACATGAGGCTATGGATGACAAAGAGAGATACAATGTACAACATATAGCCATGTTAGTTAACCCATGATTCAGTAAGATTAGCCATGACAGACCATTTCTCACTCTCAATTCAGGATTGAAGTTGGTGTAAGGAATTCTCAGTAAAGCTATAATAAAAGAACAAAGGACAATGGTGGTATTTGCTGAATGGGCAATCAAGACATATTCAGACACTATGATGAATGATACCGGTAATATATGTTAACTATGACATTAATTTCACTCTCTTGGAGTGCCTTTCTTTTAGGTCAATCTCTCATTCTTACTGTAAAACTATTCTCTGTGGGTTTAGTGTCAAGATATACGTCTTCAACCCTTCCTTGACAGACAACTGTGTACAATGTACCTTTGCACTTAGTTTGGATACCAACTGTGGTACTGAGTGGACATTTAATGGTAACGGTACTGTACAGGAACTAGACTACTTTGCATTTTCATACACAAGAATAATGACAAGTTATTAACTTACATGTATTGCCCTCTTTTTGACACAAGGATATTGAAATGTATTTGTACAGGCATTAGAAAAACAAATACTGTCCTATGGGCACATGAGTAACTCCATACTCCTGGCCTCAAATTAGCAGTAGTGCATGGACACACAGGCAGTAATATGTCTAGACTACCATATTAGCACCATTCCTGTGACTACTATTGTATGAAGACTAACACATTTTAAACTGACACAAGGTGATTTCATAAACCTTACTGGAGTGAAAATACTTACATAAAACCTCAATTATACTATAGTATTATACTAAGTATAATACATGCCTTCTATGACATTACATTGCAATTGCCTTCTGCTTTTGTCAGAGTAGCTGATTGTCTAGTATGAATTCCTGGACATTTTTTGATATGTATAAAACCTTACGTCATCGGATCATTTTTATGTTATCTCTTAATATCAGGTTTGAGTTCAGTCAATTGCAAATGATAGTTACATATCCTTCATATAGGTAGAATACTATACATGTATGAGTGACTTTTAAATATGCAGTATGGAATCCAAACTTGTGTTGTGCACCTTTAATTTAAGAGTCATGGTAGTCTACTACATAATGGAAATCAAAAAGAAAACTGTTACATGCAGCTGAAACAGTTCACTTGGCTAAAGAATCATGAATGTTTATATTGATCATCTAATACACATGCATGTTTCATGATTTCCATGAGGCAACATTGGATCACTGCACAAACAATGAATGTCAGATTCAATAGGTGTTTCTCGGCAATCATGCAAAATTTAAGTGTTGTGAAATCATATAATGACTCTTCAAAAGCCAAAGTTTACAAAAATGTCTTTAATTTAAATTACTCTAGTGGTGTTCCCTTTGAACTCATGATTTCATCAACCCATCAACATTCCCATTACATACATATGTCAGCTATAGTAAACTAGATAGCTTTTTGAAAGTTTCTTGTAAAATACTATGCTACCAGTCAAAACTGCTACTTTGTTTTCCATATGAAAAGGATGTATAGCCTAAAATTGATGAAAATGTATGCAGGAACATGGAATGGAAATATTTACTCAACCATGAGAATAATGCCTGGCAGTTTTACACTCTGTTAGAAATTTGAATGAAATCTGATAGTGTAACTTAATCTTAGCTTTAATGCACTTCTCTGTTATCATTTACTCAATTTTCTCCAACTTGCTTGCCATAGGAGACTGATTTATAATATCATTACCGTGTATCCTAAACAAGAAAATCATCATCACTGTTGCAGCGCTGCAACAAAACAGCTGAATATTCCATGAAGTATTGCTTTGAGCCTCAAAGTGTATATTTTCATATTCAATGTGATTCATATGTCATGTAAATAGCTTAAGATTGTAATATAATGCATTGGGTAAATAAAACATGTACCCCCCCCCCCCCCCCCCCCCCCCCCGTATATGTAAAATTCCATATCAACACAATATTCATTGAAATAAATAAAATATGTATTTATTACTGCAGACTGATAAGAAGTAACACTGAATATGATTCATTACTTGCAAGCTGCTATTTCACTAAAATCAGACGCAATTTATTACATGTTATAGTTAGGTCATTCACACAGCAATAAGGTGCCAAAGGAATGAATTTCAGTTTGCTGAAAGACATCTGTAGCTGTGTATATGTTTGATTCAATGCATGTATAGAGGTCACTTCAGTAAACTCAACACCCAGTGTTCTGACCTCCTGAGTCACCCCTCTTACCCTGGTACAATTTACAATATTATTAGCCTTATTTTATACTAGTGACTGATTCAACAACAAATATTATTGTATCTAGAGATGATGAAACATTTACAATTATAGCATTCAAATTCAGTGTCTGAGCTAATAACACCTTAATTTTCTTGTTTTGGGGTATCATTGGAAATCAATGTACGTATACATTAGTTTATTTTGTGTCTTTGAGGGCTTTATTATCAGAAATCAATGAATGTGTGCATTAGTTTATTTTTATCATCCATTTAATTAACAAATTGACACAATGACAGACCCACTAAAGTCCATTAACTGTAACATTCAAGATTTAATACCATAGTATGAATCACTGATTGTAAATTTATGCAAATCAATGAAATATTCCAAAAGACATTTACATAGCATTCAATTAGATATTATTCCCCTATATTTTCCTTCGTTCAGCAAGGAACATATGAGTGACCTAATGCCGACTCGTAGCGACAAACCCTTAGGTCTTCAGTATTTATCAGCTGAATGAAGTAAAATATAGGGGAGTAACATAATTATACCTCCTCCTCATGCATAGTTTATGAAAAATATGGGACAATACTGGTGATTTGGAACGTTTTGACTCATATTTGGAACACCACAAAATCAATGATGTAGACACAGGTAGTCATGATGTAAAACAACCTGGGTATATACATGCAATCCATATTTTCTGTTCAAAGACCATAACTTGGCCTGAATATGGTATAAAATAATCATTATACATGTATATAGTCACACCATTAATACAACTTACATGTACAAGCACTGGATGACATGACATGACATAATATTATGTAAATTCATCTTTTTCCCTCCAAAAATCAATTAGTACTAATGGTGTGATAGAAACAAATCTACACATAATTTGTTACATTTCCTCTGTCATTTAGAGATTGACCTTATGGCCCTGGTAAAATTATTTATCAAAATCATTTCATTTCCTTTAGATAGATTACAAGTTGGTAATAAATCATTAATCACACCCTCAAAGGATATTTAATGTGTAAATACACTATCAATAATTTTGTGTATACATTGTCAATTCTAGGGTCTTGCACACCCATCAAGGGAACTTACAACTGAAAAAATATCAAACAATTATCGACATTATTGAAAACAGTTTTCAACTTAAAACAAAGAGGGGCTTGAAATATTTAAAAATTTTGAAGCAGGAAGACGGGGAAAATAGAGACATATTTTAGGTTGAAATATGATATGCAAAATCAGTGACAAGCATACATGTACCTACATGTGTACTGTTAGTACATTCACTATTACATGTAAAGATGTCAAAATGCTAGAACGGATACATGGATGACATAATAATATACAACTGCTATGTTTAGCACATCAAGGTGCATCCTTCCTTGAGAGATATCTCATACTGTTTTCTTAAATTAACCCTACAACCTTTACACAGACATTGCGCCATGCTGTGTCTTTTTTCATTCCTGAGGTTAATAACTGGACACCCTGGGTTGATGGCTTTTAGCTGACCTAATAAGTTATAGTGTTTGATATACATGTACGTGAGCACATTGTTAGATTGTTGATCCAAATCAAGGGATACTGTCTGCACTATGTCAATGCACAAGTAGGGATCTATACCAGACATGACATATGTGGCTGACATAAACAGCAAACTTTAATTTGATGCAATATTCTAGCATACAAACTTTTGAAGAGTTTACACTCAACTTTGTAGTGTCATTTCAATTGTGTCATTTTCAAGGTAACTCTACAATCTTTTCACCTGCAAATCAATACAAATACTGTATTTTGTTGTCTCCAAATTGATACTCTCAATTCATAGCCGGCCAAGTACAGAATAATTGCACAATTAGTTGCTTAAACCATTTATTAAACACTGTAGCTACATGTACAAGTACAAGAAGGAGTACATACACTTCTATGAATTGACTCTTGGCTCACTGTGTTTTGTTGATATTACCATACATAGTTTCCTCTCCACTGTCTATGGTATCACATGAATACCTTGTATATGCCCTGTAACACCCAACTACATGTACATTAGTAGTAGCTTTGCTGTTAGCTTTATCCATATTGTCTGGAGGGTATACGCTAATAATGCAATTTATCAACTAGATAACGCCCCCACTTTCCATCAGATTTGAAGAACGAGAGAATCCTCCATGACCTTGGGTGATTTATTTTGTAATATCCAACTTCAAGTTGAAATCAGTTGACCAGAGTCATTCAGTGCTGAGTGAAGTGAAACAAGTGAACATCTAGTGCACAACTGAAAATTTACAAGTGTAAATCTTACAAGTGAAGAAAACAGGCTGAAACGTGTTCATCTAACTATAAAAAATTACTGTCAAACTGCTAATGATATGTTTACTAATGTTTGGATATTTTTATCATCCTTTCTCCTTGTCAGTTAAAATAACGACCAGAGAGAACATCTTTTCATCTGACATAGAAAACAGTTATCAACTATTACAATTTTTTAATAAACCTGTCTAGTAATCTAAAGTGTTTGTTTTGGATCAATATTCTAGGCTTCCACAAATTTAGTATTCTTGAAAGATAACAGTACATGTAGTTTTCTTGGAGTCACTAACACAAAGTATCATGGTAGGCTACCTGCCTGTAAACAAACTGCCCCAGTGATAGTTTATAAAATTCTTATGATTACATTATTTATCATAATACTGTTTTTATCAAAATGTGGTTAAATAATCTACTATGTGCTGTAAAAAAAATCAATAATAATGATTTGAGAATTATTATTATCTCTGTCTCTCATGTACACATGTAACAAGTAGATTTGAAGACAGACACTCTGATTGTCTAATTGAGGCAGCAAGCTACTGAAGACAAATAAAGCACACCTAAATATACCAGCAGTACATCACCAGTACATTTCAATATAAACCTATTAGAAGTTTTATAATATTTTCAGTCAAGTATATTTGCCACGTTCCTTGAGAATACTGTGACTGATTTAGCATTAAACACTGATATAGTCAAAATTGTGAAATTATATGAAATATAAACTTAGATTCTGAAATGTATACAAACATTTGATTTTGTATTATGAATGAGATAGTATTATATTATCTGTATCCGAGTTCTATCAATATTTCATTTTAGGGAATTATATTTCAAATATCCCAACAACTAAATCTTGAGAATTTACTAAGAAGGAATTAGGTTAACAATAATATGGAATTACTGTTTACATAAATGGTATTGAATCTTCAATATGTTATTCAGATAAGAAATTTAACCCAAAGTTGCAACTAACACTACTACATTTGTATTATATTACACTAAATGTATATATTGCTCAATAGTTTGAGTACTACCTACATGTAATAGAGAGTTGGGTAGGTAGCACTTACAAGAATGACAAGACAACAAATGGCGTCTCGTCGCCATCTTGTTCTTATTATGACACTTCTGAGACTCGTGATTATTACAACAATTTCCCAGTGATGAATTTCGCAAATATATATGTATGCTCTAGTATTTCACTGAGAATCTGACTGCTTTCTTGCCAAAAAAATATTTGCTGACAAAGACTCTCTTTTGCAAGTTTTGATGACACACAGCATAAAACAGGGACATTGTCATTGTTTTTTCTCACCAGCCCTGCTTTAATATATCTACTCTGGAAGTGGAATAAGGAGCAGATTGACCATGCTGTGTGTACTGATACAGACAGCAAACTTCAATATCTAACCCTCCAGTGATTTCTGTTTCAATCTGCAGTAATTTGATTTTGTTGATGTGAGTCGCCGTGGAGACTCCAACATGCCGTATCAGATGATTTAGCCTAAAGACCAATTTGAGATCTATTTGTACTATGTTGAGTATGCTGACATTCCACTCTCTAGTTCACGCTAGATGAACCATAGTTTTAACTGACAAAATATCTATAACTAGTCTATACAGCTTCCTCTCCCTAACATCTCAATTAATCTTTCCTCCTACATGTAGGTCATTTTATTTTAAAGATATCAAACTTACTGTTTCCTCTTTTTAAAATCTCTCCATAATTTCATTCTCAGTCACTTTCCACCAGATCAGCCATCTTTATGACTACATATCTATGAATTTCATATAGTATGAACAGTTTCCCCTTCCTATTATCACTACATACTTTCTTCCTTAATCATATTCCACCATAGATCTCAAACTGAAATTACATGTAAGTTTGGGTTTATAGATTATATTACTCCAGGAAGGAAATGTTAGCCATTCTTGTGATTTGACTTCTGCAATATGTTTGATGACCTCTTATCCGTGTATATGACTTGGGGGTCGATATTACTAATATCACACAGCAATGGACTAATTTAATAATACTTTATGATATTGAAACAACATAATGCATGACAGTGGAGTTGAGTCATCTATGATACTAGACAAATATAGACTGACCCAACAAATTCGTCTATCTTGACTATAACTATATAATGTCACAATGACAGAATTGTGATATAGTTATCATCTTGAGAACTGAAATACATTTTATGTATGGATATTTACATCTCATGTATAAATCTGTTAGCAAACTATATATTTTCAGATGCTTGGCAGCTACTAGTACAAGTTGATATCTCCAGTAGAACATCTGAGCAACCTCGTTGTGTGTAGAAGTTTGAACTTATGAAGCAGTGTCAGATTTTTCATGGTATGATATGAGTTACATGTACACGGAGAGAGCTTTTACAGTAAGACCATTTGGAGGTGATGTAGTGTACATGATTCTCAAGATATGACAACTGTGTATCACATGCAACAATAAATAATTTTGGACCCTGGGTTCATCTTAAACACAAAATATTGTTACTCAGTCAGTTTCAAAGAATGATCTGTGTATTACTATAATATTAGTCTAGATACTGCTATCCTTCATCAAATCTCAACAATACCATTTTGGCATCCAGACTAGTGTATTACATGTACATGTATATGATTAATATAGGTGAAAACAACAATCAATCAACTGATGATCCAAAAACATACCACCTTAGATTAGGATAATGTTCCATCTGTGATTCTCCTAAAAGTCAAACCTATCTGTGCTCACAGGGTCATCTGCATTCCATACAGATTCAATCAGAGTGAATGGCTTATATAGGACATATGTCTACAGAGACACAGTTCAGCATAGTGCATTCCATACAGATTCAACCAGAGTGAATGACTTGTATAGGACATATGTCTATAGAGACACAGTTCAGGGACAGATGGAAAAGAAGTTGTCACTGAGGTTTTGCTGACATGTCATGATGATGAGACACAGATTTCACGGATTATACAAATGTATTTGGAAGGTTTTTCACTTTTTTTTTTATCACATCCAGAAACTCTCTCCCCTTGTTCATACACATGTACAAGAATATACTTGCATAGATGCTTGGTAAAAGTTGTAGGTATCAGCTAACAATTAACAAGTGACTGACAATACATGTACCTTTATACTATTCTTTACAAGGCCAACTGATTTGTATGCATAGCAATAAAGTGACCTATTCTATACTATAGTTCAAATTTAGTTCAAGGATGATGTTCTCCTTGCCTGGATACATTTTACTTGACAACTTACATTTCAATTTCAGATTTCATACTGAGTTATTTGACTTTTGTGTAATATTTTTCTGTAGTCATTGATTTCACTCTACATGGATAATTACTTGTTTCCATACTACCATAGTCAGCATGCAATCATGCACATGATTAAATTTGCCAAGTTTCGATCAATTGTGCATGTTTGCATGTACACGTAACTTATAAATCTATAAATCTGCAAGAATAACTGAAGTATAACAAAATAACTACTTCCCAAATGATAATATTTTAGATAAGTTATTTTTACGTGTAGATTTTTATTATTATAGTTACACATTCCACAAAAAAACATATCTTGGAATTATGATTTACATAAATTCAATATTAACCATCACATAGGCAACAGCAGAAAGATATATCAGGATATGTATACACAAGAACTTCATATCTGAAGTCACAAATCATATTTAATACTATTCATATTTGCCTGTTTTACTTGTAAGCCTTTAAGTGGTGTTACATATGATAAACTTGTAATCACCCTGGCCCTATGTCATACATAATTCTGTTGATAAATGTCATTTCTGAGTACTTGACATATTAAAGAGCATACCAAATACAGCCTACCATTGTTATTGGTATATCACATTTACATATTTATGCCATTAAGTATTACATATCACACTTTGTTGCAAGAGATATTTGCATTAATACTATGATATCAATTGCTAGTAATTTTACTGATGAAACTTGATGTCACCATCTGCTAATACTTATTGGTACAGTAGTTTACTTTATACATTATGTACGACAAGTATATTGTATATGGTTTCACGTCATTAAAAGTAAAAAATGTCAAACATTTTTTGGGTACAAAAAAGGAAAGCAATATTAAAATAAACATAATATGACAGAATCCTGTGACATGCAAGTGCAAGTGGGGCATACTCGAGGTATTTGCACTAGTGCTTGTAGTGTTCTTTGCAACCGTACATTCATGAGTAAAAATGCATCAGAAAACATTAAGCACGAGTGCAAATACACCAAGTACTGAGGATTATTATGGATTTACCTGTAACTCATATTTTGCCTTTTGCAATCCACAGACTTTAAGCTCGTCCATACTACAAAATCTGATCAGGATCCAGTTTGATTTACCTGTCCATACTTCTAGTTAATTCGTATCTCATTCAAATTTAATTAGTTAGGCTTGGTGTGGACAAGTGTGTACTATAGTGAATTAGTTAAAATTGATAATAAGTAATCCGAATCGAAGCTGGTACATGTGTGGACAGGTACGCTAATGTATTTTGAATAGACTAAATCTTTAAATTTTTTAGTGTGGACGGAAAGTGAATACGACGCAGATTAAAGTGATCTGGATCTGTTTAATTCAGATTGGATCCAGATCAGATATGGACACTGACAGGGCTTTTGTATACTGGTTACAACTATATGTTACTACCTATTTGTGTGCGTTGGTGTTATCCAAATTCCATAACATGTATATGAACAGTTTGAAGGATATATAAGACAGTGGAAATATTTCTAAAATTTCTGTTCTGTAAATTAGTTGATATACTATCTGTATCTGATCTAATCAAATTTCTCTGAAATCTGATACATGTCATTTGCTATGGTTCATGTACCTGTTTGTGTTCTATCTATGGTTATCTGTCTGAACCTACCTACATTTGTACCTACATACTGATCATGTCTTGCAGTAATTACCTTGCTAGGTTAATTAGCAGGGTTTCCACAATTTACACAGTAAGTACATTAGAATGGCTTTCAAATTATATCCAGTGAGTAAATTTAAGTCTTTAGTTTACAAAGACCGTTGTTATCTAGTTGGAAACCTTACTATGTGACTAAATCAACATAAATGTAATACTTGGGTTCAAAACTATTGTATCGATCTATACATACCACAACTAGGTATGCTTCCATTATTTATCAATTGATACCTAAACCAGGTCTGTGGCTGCCCTATATATTTACAATCTGTGATGTCCTTTGCATACATTGTCAATAGAAGGAATGGCATGTGTTGTATTGTCACAAATTTACCTTTCTGTGAAGACAATAAGAGCTATTGTTCGGACTAGAACCACAATAACTAGGTCAGGCATATACATAACAGTCAAAGATTTTGTAGGATGTTACCTGTATTGTTAATCAAAAGCAGTAAGTAACATATGAAAAGTAAGATGCTGTCTTGATTTTATTCTGTAGAGGTCTATTCAGAAATGGTTTAAAAACCAAGACAGAGATGTCACCTGCATCATGCATGTGTATGAATTCCAAAGTACATAACTGATAATAACAATAAGCTATATCCCCACAAGTCTCTATCCTGACAAGGTGAAGATGGTGACTGGTTTATTGTAAAGGTGGCTGGCACATCTAAGTGGTCTCAATTTTCATGTGCTGCAGCCATTACTTCTTTTTCTGTCAAACAATAATGACTTATCACCAATGCCCTGCAGTCAAAATATTGTATCTCAATACTTTGTCAAGAATAAAACAAACAATCACTAAAGGTATAGGGCAAATGTCATAAATTTTACTACAACTACACAGATGGTTTTTGTTAGTTGATTTTGAAGAGATGGTTAGTTACTGTTTTTATACATGATATGTACATGTACATGTATGTGTGTTGTGCAACGTGTTTCAAATCACAATCTTCTTTTTCCACAAAAAATTTAATGTTTACAATATTTGATAAATTGTAATACACATTACATTTGGTGGCAATATTTTAACAGATTTCTCAGGAATACAACATGAACTAATTTACATATAATAGTTTTGGAAAGAATATGAATATACATGTACCAGTAGATCTAACATTGCAAACACACATGCAAGTACAAATGTAGTATTTCTTATGTATGATGCCAATGTTGTTAATACCTGTCATATACATATGGTGGTCATTATTGTAACATCTCAGAACAATTTTCTAAGTTTATACATGCAGGCAGTTTTAGTACATAATAACATATATAATATAATAAGGTGGAGCTAAAACTAACTGCAAGTGTGCACACTAGTTGTTCACTGTTGTAACTGGAATTGTGGGTGTAAACTTGTACACAATGGAAGGGTACAAAGTCAATATATGTCAATTGGTAAAGTGTGTTATTCTGGAAATCAGGGCACCAGTAAAACTGACCTTCAATATGTTGTGATATGAGGTAGATTTTACCCATTGTCTAGTTCAGTATCTTTAACTGAGGGCCTCTACCAAGGTTCCAATATTTCTCATTATTTTAAGCTAGACAAGAGTATAATTACACTTTGATCACTTCACCCAAAGCTTTATGTAACATTTACATCTATATAGATCATATTATTAGTAATAGTTAACCTTTAGATACCATGGTTTATTTTTAGCAACCTTCATTGACACCATGCACCTTGAGAGTCTGTCGGATTCATAGTCTGAACATGTTGTACAGAAGGTTTATAAAATCTTATGACTAACATATCTCAGTATGATAGGCTCAGCACTGCTAAAATACATGCGGACTGCAATTTTCAGTCCACAGCTTGCCTACACTCAAAGTTACCGACAATCATTACTCAATAGGGCGTATTGTAAATTATGATTCCTATGTGTTAGCTTTGGCTGATTATATGTATTTTAAGTCAACAGTAATTCATTCTTACCAGCTGTTCATGTAAATGAAAATATGTAGTGAACACAAAGAATGTTGCACATAGATATTTAATGCCCATAGAATATTGCATAAATGATATAGCTAATAAATTCACAGCTTCATCATTGATATTTTTCAAATCATAAAAAGCAGTGGAGGGAAAAAAATCTAACAATCGCAGAAAATAGGACTTGTGATCATACACAGTGAGAATGTTGCCTGCACAAATATGCAAGTGAGGATTTTCAGCAACTAGTTGAACAAGACAGATTGTGGAAAGCTATATGTATCCTTGTTGCTATTAGTAACACCATGGAAGTAGGAAGGCCTGCCAACCTATACTATTATATATTGAGACATCTCTAACCACAAATATAATTATTCAACAAAGCACAGCAGAATATTCATCATTAGATAAATGACTGAGAAGTGGCATGATAATGTACTATGTATGTATATAGAAATCAAGACTCTGTATATGTGTAATTAACACCTAACATTTGGTCAGACCTTTACTGTGCCCCAAAACAATGGAAAGCATAAACTGACAACCTTTCTCTGGGTATATTTCAAGATAGCAAATAAAGGCTAAAATTAAATGTATTTAAATATTCATATAGCTGCTACAGTCAATTACATTGGGTATTGTATTTTTGTCCTTCATGCATGCCAAATATTTCTTTTGTGCCATGTTTTAATAATAAATCACACTAAAGTCAGACAGAAATTAATAACTGTCTGAGACTCTGTGTCATGGCTGAAACGACTTTTTTTGAAATCCTATCTCCACTTCCATCTTACCATCTGTGTAACAGGACAGTGAGGTGAAATTTTGACAATAAGTTCAAGCACATATGGCTAGAGTATCCTGACTAATCAGACCATGTGTTGGACTAACATTCTAATAAACACACAACAGATGTGTAGTTTCCTATGTTTTATAACTATGTGGGTATGATATTTTATGTAAACAGGGTATACTGTAATAGTTTTTTTGGTAATAATTTGCTTTTACATATTAGTTTCACTGGTCATTTCAAAATCAAGTTAGTAGTATTCAAACGATTTGAGTTCAGAGAAATCTAACAGTTAACTCTTGATACTTGAATGACCAGGCTTCATATTCGTCTTGATGCCAACATGGTTTCTAACTAATGGAGATGTAATATTTATGGTAATGATACTGTATAGGAACTAGACTAGCTTCATATAATCCCAGTCAAATTTTAATATCTCCTTCAGGCATTTTGTTATTGTTATTTGGTATTTTGTTCACATTCATTGATTTGTTAAACATACCAGACTTTGTTATAATAAAACATACCAATGTTTCTTAAAACCAATTGAATAGAATTTGAGTATAAATAAAGTATCCACTAAGCTGGGCCAGGAGGATGACTATTACTACATTTTTTTTCTTTTTGTTGTTTGAGCGACAAAGATAGAAAACATTGGATATGGTGACATATTCTCAAAAACTGATTTTCATTTTTCTGACATTTCATATCAAGTCACAAGATCATAGTTTTACACAGGTTCAATATGAACCAGTGACTGTTTCACTGGTCATGTTTGTATGTGTTATCATGGAAGTAGGAAGTCCTTCGTACCTCCATGGTGTTATAAATCCAAATCTGAACAATACCAGGTTTGTGTGATGTGTTTGTAATACTCTATGAATAGTTCCACCCCTTCCCTAAGTAGAAACAGGTAATCTCATTACATACTTAACATTCAAACACAGTCTTTGTGGTTTGAAACACAGGTAAACTACCTGTAGACTCTTCCCTGGAGAATTGTAATAGAAAACTGCAAGTAAGTTTATGTAATGGATAGAGTACTCAATGTAAGCTGACTGGAGCCCAGCAATTTAGTATATCCTGAATTGTCCATTTATCTAATGATATCTCTCCACAGACCAATGTACTAATTTGGAGTGCCCACAGACCTATGTTGAATGTTGTACACAGGTGCCAGTCATATTATGTCACTTCCTAGGCCCGAGAGAACTCCTGTAATTTGACATCCAGCACAAGTGTAATCCATGCATAGACTAATGTAATTCAGTTTGCAGAGTTGGTATGAGAAGACGAACATTTCAACATACATTAAAACATGTACCAATAACATACAGAAGTGGCTACTTTTGGATAATAAAATAACGTCAATCAGATTATACAAGCACTGTTGTATGTGTGGAATGTATGCTTTCTTCTTGGCTTGATCATTGGGTATTTGAAATGCAAGAAGGGAATGCCGCTATATAGTTTCTACGGTCATACTTGACAAGCACAACTGCCATCGACAGCACATACATGTACAATATAAATACACACACACACATACATACATACATACATACATACATACATGTATGTATATATGTATACATACATCATACATGTATACATACATACATACATACATATTATACATACATACATATTATACATACATACATTTGTACATACATACATACATACATACATACATACATACATACATACACACACATACATATGTATAATATCACTAATATCTAAATACGCTTATTCTATCTTTCAGACATGTTCTATTGGGTTTTCTTTGGCATGCAT
The DNA here is from genome assembly GCF_964340395.1 of Glandiceps talaboti. Lineage (NCBI taxonomy): Eukaryota > Metazoa > Hemichordata > Enteropneusta > Spengelidae > Glandiceps > Glandiceps talaboti. The sequence continues at coordinate 10,749,605 of NC_135549.1, forward strand.
GATTTTTAAAAAAATTTGCGCGAACCTCATCGTTGATGAATATTTGTGTGGCAGTCATTCCAGTCCATAACATTTAGATATAAAGTTGGATTGTTACCTGCTATATATGTCATGCCTTGACATCCTTGATAAAGAATTTTGATTTGAAAGGTCGGATTGTATTTATTTATTCAGACTGTATTACTCATTCCTTATGCATTTTTTCTACATACATACTGTCATACATACATACATACATACATACATACATACATTCATTCATATTACACAGTGACACACAAGTCAACTACATGTAATTTGACAAGAAAATCATCAGTTAACACTAAGTTGACTAACTTTACGCAATAGTGTACATGTAAGTAGTTTTCCATTAGTCTTTACTGGAGAAAGCTTTATGTATCATTTGTATGGATGAAATCAAAAGCATAATTTAAATTTGATTCTATGTGTTATACTTTAACTACAAAATAAAAAGATCCAACATTACAAAAATATCAATTTTTATTTCAATATTGTTTATTTATCATATTCTATCTTTACTTATTTGTCTCTTCATCAATGTTTGGCAAGAAAATTGATTAGAAAAGTGTCTGTATTTCATGTACTGTCGCTAGCACTACATGTAGCTGTATTTATACAATCCGACACATTGTCATTACAATTAACAATATGTACAAATGTTAGAGTTTATTCCAATCAACTCTACTTTGCTTACTTTGTCACTATAAATACATATAAAACATTTGTCACAGAAATTCAACCATGTAGAATAAAGGTCACAGGGTGAAAGAAAGGGCCTGTCCAAGGACTACATTGTTTTGATGGCCTAGTGCTTTGTATCAGATTTCAATAAATAGACCCTTCTAGATGACATAAATGGATGAATATGAAAATACCCCTATGACATCTTCATTATGACTTATACATGAGATGCTTTCTGTAAATCACGTAGCAATACATGATTATGCATGTACATGTTATTTTGTTACTGCCTTTAAACTTGGTCACTTCCATATAGCACAGCCATCTGACTATCTCTTGTACTTTGTTTGTGTTTGTGTGTGTTTTATTCTCATTGGAATCTCAAGGCTGCAGTAGTTTCAAATAAATACTAACTGTTTACAAATTGAAACTGTTACAAGTACACTGTATAGTATACTATGAAAGGCTCAAAGCTGCCTATAGATGAGAATGAACAACACTAGTGTATCTGTGTATATTTTGCGATTGTATAACAGTAGGCTGATATGGTTCCCACACTAAACCACATCTGCGCTGTTCCCATGAGAAAATGATCACCTTCTAGGATGGATTTGTTTCTTGTGAAGTGTTTTATTACTTTGGTCAAATTATATCCCAGCTAGATTATATCTCTCATCGTTTTATATGTAAATGTCATTACTAATGTAATATAGACATGACTGTTTGTGGTTGTGTCCCTTGTGTAAACACTTTATCCTTCAAATTGGAAACAGACAGATCAAACTTTAGCCACAATACTGCACAGGCAGGTGTGTACCATAAATCAATGTTGACACATCTTTCTATCCAGTCATTGTACTGTACAAAGTCTGAGACTATCACTCTTCTTCTGATACAGTCTTGGATGTTCTCCTCTATGTTTGCTATGAATGTAATCATTCAAAATACTGTCAAACTTTCAGACCTACTGGCTATAAACAGTCTTTGTAATCATAAACCTACCAGAAGACTTTTACACATTTCACACAAGGCAAACATATGATATTTATCCATGTATTCCACATAGCGAACTCTATGAAAATAACAACTGCCTTTCAGACCAATGTCCATCATGGTCTCATCTGATGATCATCAAAGGGTGAACAGAACTGAAACTAAACTGATGCTTGAAATAAGTTGAATTGAACCATGGAACTATTCCATGATTGAACCCTGTCCAAAGTTTACAACAAAATATACACCTAATTGTAAGTTTGTGAGTGGTTTTAGGTATTACATTTTTGGGATTCCAGGGTCAGGTTACACAAATTTTTACTTACTAGTATGTTCAATTGTAATGCACACTACCAGTTCAACTGTTCTTCACTTACACAGTTATCTAACTTTTCCTGAACAGGTTAACAACAAAGGTGTTACCACAGACCCTCTATACATGTATGTAATAGCGGTACTGCGCTGATGCATACACTTGTAAGACAACAAGACAATAGGGGGGAAAGATGTTTCAGTGCTTGTAGTCAAAACAACTTGAAAAGTACAACAGAGTGCAAACATTTACTGCCTTAAGCTACATTTCAGTTGTGCAGTATTTACTGTCGATGACTGCTTTTGGGATTTGTCGACAGGATGTGATTCCACTGTCAAGAGTTTCATGATACTCACTCCATGTCACAAAACTGGACTGTAAGATTATTCTTCCTGTGAATTCCACAATTACATTTGCTTTTTTCTATATTTTCAATAATTTTAATTTGTCCTTTCAGCTGGACATCTTTCCTCTAGTCCACCATTTGAAAATCATCATACTAAATTACTATCCTACAAAGAAACTCCACTTGCTTCAATCATAGAAGTGGGTTATACTTCTATGCTTCAATGTACTGGAATGGCAATATGTGACTAAAATATTCAGTTCCAGATAATATCAATTTCGAGTTTGACAGATATCAATGTCACACAATGACATCTAACATACCCTTGTCTGTACTTTATTGACTTACAAATCATATCTTGAGCTATTGACCTGGTTTAGATTGCCTCACTTTAACTTCTAACATATGCCGTTTATGGAACACCTACCCACTCAGAAATATTGACATGCTAGTTTACATATGAATGAAGTTGAATACAGATAAAGATAAATCTGAACAAATCAATGTTCAACTTCTGTCTCTCACACCTTTTAGTTTCAATATGGATATGTCACTAGTGCATCCAAGGTTTACAGAATGCCTGGACAGGACTGCCCAAACAATAGCCATTATATCTGGTATTTTGATTGCTCCTGTGCCTACCATCACCTATTGTAGTGTCAACAATACTTATTCAGTTAACAAAACTGTTATACAATAACAGCGTTTATCTTTGTTTCCATTCATTCAAATTCAACGTCTTGCTTTTAGAATGACAACGCCATTTTCCATCGACTGTGGTTTCATGAATATACCAATTAATACATATCATATGTCAATCTGCTATCCCTCAATAGAGTGCTACCTTCTTCAGCAAGCATACACTTTCTATAACATTTTAATACGACGTCGTAAGTTTACAGTGACGTTAACGTCCAATTTTTTACGACACAAATACCTTTCTTTTTGTTTACAAATATTTTCGTTGGGGTTTGATAAAACGGTAACTTTTGCGCGAGGACTGACCATCGGGGTTTGGAGTGATCATGGATCTATTATCATTGCGGGGGCTAGAATCGACCCGCCCAACTATTCACTTCCTGTGTTTCATATTTAATTTCACACCCGACCATATTGTCACTGACACTGGTCGGTCGATCGCACCAACTGTACTCTCTCGGAGTTTGCATACGAGTTTGGGTGGGCCTAGAAAGATAAAGTCCTTTTTGATCAGCATGCAGTCAAATAACTCCATACCTATATTTTCGTTACTTGAATATCACTCGAGTGACAATGGAAGTCAAAATATTCAAACCATACCTCTTTTGCCATCTGGAGTTCAAGTTTAGTAGTTTCGTATAGTGTTTCGAGGTCTTCATACTGTTGCTTCAGTGTTTGCTTTTCTTCCAGTACCACCAACCCGTACTCAGCTGCTTGAATTTTCTCGTGGCTAGCTTCTGATAGCTCACGGTTCAGACGTTCAATTTCGTGTCTAAGATCGTCGATACTCTCCATGTTTGTATCGGCGTGTGTCATGTTGTTGGGTGGGGATAAAACTGGCAAGATAGAACGAAATTTGCGGCCGGGGTTCGGCTGACTACTTATCACTGGTGACCGCCATGTTAAATATGCAAATCTAACGGTAGGATTACATCATTTTTCCAGATTAGACCACTAGAGGGCGGAAATCAAAATGGTTGTCGTCGAAATGCGTACGTTTGTATAAATCCCGGGTACATCATGCAAATAGACTAGTAAACTGACAATAGACTTCACATTAGTTGCCTATGTCTGTATATGCGGGAGCCACTCGAATTGAATTTGTTTCATTAACCATATGGTATTCTTGAAAGCTCTGTGTTGAGGTGAAAGTTATAGTTTTCGCCGCACATGAGAGACCCAAGTCACCAAAACAACGTCCAGGCCAAGTGAACATGAGTGGTGGGCTTGCACCAAGTAAAAGTACTGTGTACGTCTCAAACTTACCATTTTCTCTCACAAATAATGACCTACACAAGGTAAGATTTCCCAAGGAAGTGTCAGAGTAAATCGATTATGTAATGTAATGTAATGTAATGTAATGTAATGACTAATGTAATGAAATGAAATGTACATACATGTGGTGTAATGTAGTGATGTTCATGAGCCAAAACTTCAAAAGTTGCATTTCGTTTCTCAGTTTCTGCAATAGTTGTATTTGTAATCTAGATCCATAGTGTGAACATGTGTGGGGTGAAAATAAATTAACCATCTTTTTCATGTATTATCTTATTTCAGATTTTTGAAAAATATGGGAAAGTTGTCAGGTAAGTTTTCAGGGACTTTATCCATTTCTTACCAATCCCTCGTATGGCCCAAATATTGCCTCTGCAGACCATGGGTGCCTGAGAGAAGTGACCAATTTAGAGATAGAGATGTACATGGCAGTTGTGTGAATAATGTCTTCTAAACTCATAATATTATAGTCCTATTTGAAAAGAGTTTATGATGTACCTTTTTAGAAAACATCAAAGATGAAGAGGACTGCCAAATTTTCCATATTTAATAGTTTAGCAAGAATGAGAATTACCCAACTGTTATCGTGAGATAGTACTTAGAGTCAAAGTCAGTCACCAAGGTAGCCCATACTTGTAGATGATTGACAGTCCTTATTGCATGTTATGGAAATCTATTAAAAAGTTGATGAAGATGATGTTCATGGTTCCAAGAATCAATAGGACAGTACAATGTAGTTACTTTGGAACGGTAAATTGGAAACGAATACAACGTTTTGATCCATCTACTATGGCCCTTGATCACACAATGATCTGACATCAACACTGAATAATTAAATCATTGTGTGATCAAGGTCCATAGTAGATGAATCGAAACATCGCATTCATTTCCAATTTATCGTTCCAAAAGTAACTATATTGTACTGTCCTGTTAAAAAGTTATGAAAGATGTATATGAAGAGTTATCATTCTTTCTTGTAGGGTGACAATAATGAAAGATAAAGAGACAAGAAGAAGTAAAGGTGTAGCATTTGTATTGTATTTGAAGAGAGATGAAGCATACAAAGCCATAAAAGCATTGAACAACAAAGAAGTATGTATACTCTGCATTTCACAGATTTATGTATTCTTCAACAGTCAAGTGTGCATCATTCGCCAAGTTATATTTGTATAAGGGCTTCTCAGTGAAAAATAAAAAATAATTATTTTTGTGAAACTTTGTAAATCTAAAGATTACAGATAGAAGCCCAATAACGCACTCACACACACACACACACACACACACACACACACACACACACACACACACACACACACACACACACACACAAATTATAGGTTCACATGATAATCATAATCCATAGATATGGATACATCTGATGCATACATTTTGAGTGTACCATTGGACTAGCAAATTAAATCCAAGCAGTATTGCTTGTAACTGTGAATACAAATTTTACCCATGAGGTGCAGGATATTTAATGGAAAACATCAACTGTATCTTTAGTTCTGTGATGCTAGATTTTGTATATAATGTGTCTCTAATATTCAAACAACATGATAGTATTAAATAGTCTTTGTAACTTAATCATGTCTAAAACTGTTTCTCTTGTTCAGCTATTTGGTAGGAAATTGACCTGTAAGGTTGCATCTGACAATGGCAAAGCATCAGAGTTTATCAGACGGAGAGAATACCCAGACAAATCACGCTGTTATGAATGTGGGGTAAGTCAGTTGACCTTTCTTGTCAATCTTGCCATCTCATGATAGAGGAAAGCAATGTCAGAAATTGATCAACAAGTCAGTAGACCTTCCTAGTGAATACTGCCCTCTAGTGATAGAGAGCAGCATTAGGAACAGGTCAGTGACAAGTCAAGTAGACTTCTCTCTTAATTCTGTCCTCTAGTGATACAGAACAGTGTTAGAGATATGTCAAAGACAAATCAGTAACCCTGTCTAGTAACACTAGTACCGTCTCATGATAGAGTAGAGTAATGTCTGAAATACAATGTAGGTCAAAGTCAAGTTGGAGACCGTACAAAAATCATGTCCATCATCATACAGTGATGAGGAATGACAGTGAAAGCAAAGAATAGTCAAAGCGTGAATTTTAACAGAAATGTATAAAATGTTAGCAAACTTAACTAGTGATTGATTCTGGTTATCATGTTTGAACATGATGGCCTGATGAGCACCGCCGTGATGTCAATTCATGCAGATCATTATGAAAGGAAGAGAGGGGAGCAAAGCTGTTGTAAACAATTCACAATAGGGTGTATCTTACAATCAGCAACAGACAAGCATTGACAAGTGGAACTTATTACACAGGGAGAATAAACAAATTAATTGGATTTAAACACTTATGACAGCATTTTGGAAAAGCAGAGACTTCTATTCCGTTATACTTCTCTCTGTACTTCCAGGTGTTATTAATCCAATTCATTTGTTTATTCTCCTTGTTTGTAACAAAGTTCCACTTGCCAATGCGTCCTGTTGCTCATTGTAAATAAAGTTTACAATGTAACTTTAGGTGAATGCAATCTCTGATTTATAAGTTTGTCATTACAGGAATTGGGTCACCTCAGTTACAAATGTCCTAAGAATGCCTTAGGAGAGAGAGAAGCACCAAAGAAAAAGAAGAAAATTAAAGACAAGAAAAAAGAGGAGGCATACAGGTTGGTATATGATTAGTAGAGGCATACATACAGGTACAGTTGTCATTTTGCATCAGTGCAATAAGGTCATATGTGCTGTACAATTGTATAGCAGATACAACCTCATTGCACTGATGTGATGAAATTAACCAACAGGTGAACATCTCCTTTGGCCATTATGATGATTATAGAGGCAGTCTAAAAGCAGTTACTTGGGTTCTGCAACCACCTTGGAGTAAGGAGGGCAAATGCCACTATGCTTTTTGAGGGGTAATAATGTTTATTTATAGAAATGATGTTAGTGCAGTGCATAGCATGGTGTTGTCATTATACTTATAGAGCGACTCATCTTTGTGTTTGTCAAACAGATACCAAGAGGAAGAAGAAGAAGAGGAGGAGGAGGAGGAGGAAGAAGAAGAGGAGATTGGAGAAGATCCTGCTTTAGAGAGTTTAAGTGCTGCCATTCAGTATCAGGTAAGACCCGGCTTTAGAGAGTCTAAATGCTGACACAGACTCGCCTAAAGCCATTGTAACATGTAGTGCAATAATCAGTAATACTGTGACAGATCTAAATGTAATACATGCACAAGACCAAATGTATAGTGATCAGATGCATTGTATTTTCATGGCTGGCAACCAGAAACATATATCAGTTACAAGCAAATATCTCTTTGTAAAGTGTACAACAATTATCAAGACTATGACACTCTCTTTCCAGACTCCATGTCTGTGCTTCTCTAACCATGTGTGTGTGGAAAGACTGCCTCTTGGAGTGAAGGCCTTCTTTCTATTGATATAATATATTTCATCAAGGAAGTATAAATCAACTACACAACCAAAGTAGCCATGGGACAGCGCCCTCTATTGATAAACAGTTTAGATATGGTGATAAGGCACTATGTGTGATTTTCACACAATTATTACAAATTCATGATATTTGCACTATAGACAATCACATGGTTTGGAAATAAAATCCTGGTAATTATGTACTTTTGCTTGTTTATTTCAGCAAGAGAAAATGGAGGAGGAAGAATACAGATATAGAGTTGCTACGGGTAACTATGATGCTGGAGAAGCATCAACCAGTTCAGCTGCCAAAGCTGTGAAAATTAAGAAAGATGCATACTTCAGTGATGAAGAAGAAGTTGACACAGACTGACATTGTGGAACTATTTCAACATTACAAATGTGACCTTTGACCTCTCATGGTCTAACTTTGAAAGTACTAGACAATTGAAGACATTTTAATTCTTTCAAAACATGAGAATATTAAAAAAAAAAAGAAGCCAACTGTCATCCTTATGAATATAGTGTGCTGTCAAGAATTACAGTATTTTGCTATAGTTTAGTTGGCTAACAGGATAAACTTTTTCTGGAAAATGAGAGATAACAAAGACTACTTTGTGTTCATCTTTTCAGTTTCAACTTAGTTCAAGTTTTTAGCACAACTGAACTTAGGGTCATGTAGTTCTCTGGGCTTGGCAAAGAGTGTGTTTGGGTAAAAATTCGGTGTAAGGTGTGTGTTTTCAACATACTCTAAAACAACATATTAAACTGGTTAGGATATCAAGATATGAAAATCGTGCAAAGATGATTTGATAGGTGATACACAGTTTGGATAAAAACAATATTTTTTAATCTGAGAATTGGGCCCAAACTTTTTCCTTCCCAAAAACAGTCATGAGATTACATGTATTGTGGTATATTGAAACAATATAGCAATAAATGTACAATTATACGCCATGTTGTAAGAATACTAAGATGTGTGAAGGTTTAAAAAATCTCAATAAAGTTAACTTTTTTATTGAAGAAATAATAAATAATCAGTGCAAGTAATTTCTCAAGTTGATATTTATTTTACAAATTTGACATTTATATAAATTTTCAGCTTACAGAAAAGTACAACTGTCCATGAAACTTAATTTTGATGGATTATCCAACCTCTATCCACTGCTATTTTTACCATTGTATTATGGGATTTGAATACATTTTTTTTACCACAACAGAGATCTCTTGGTTGTCATTTTACATTTCATTGTCAAATGTGAACAGTATGGCAGACCTCTTTGTCATCATCATAAGTCAATCCTACTAATTCTGTCTATCAGACCTATTACAGTGTACTCCTTGTAGTAGTAAGAAGTACTAATAAGAAGATGAGCAAAAGGTGACATCCATGTGTTCTCACTTTTATTTTATCAACTTATAGTTGTATGATGTTTGCAAGAAGTCTTTCAATTCTCATTCCACACAGACTTAGCTATAAAGAGTTCTTGCCTTCATACTATGATAGTAATATGATATTGGCCTGGATGTTGTGAGATTGCTTGGCTTTACACCATCAACCCAAGTTTCATCTGACCCATATTCACACAAGGGGCCTGAATGTGAAGGAAATCATCAGTGTTTATAGAAGTGGGTCATCACAGTTTCTATTACTGATGTTATCAATTCTATTCTGTTATCTTGTGTATTTGTACTGCACTTCAGGTAGCTGGGTCAATGTTATTTATAGCATTGGAATGATTACCATTGGTGGTTCATATTGACATATTGACACTAGGTTCCAGCCATTCCAGTACAGTACTATGTCAACACTTTAGTTCCAACTTCAATCCACTGACCATAATTTTTTCAATGCATTGTTGTACCCAGTATCAATATTCATGAACAATCAGATCCCTTCTCTTTGAACTTCCTTGCCTTTTAGATATCATTGTATAGTAATAGTGATGTTGGCCTGTTCTTGTTATACATTCAGATATCTTTGTACAGCAATTCATATTTAGTGATGTTGGCTTGGTCTATGGGACTGGTCACCATCAATTTACCTCTCATTGCTCCAGTGAAGATCACCTCAATCAGATCAATGAAATCCTGTTTGGTCTTAAATGTTCCTACAAATTTGGTGTGATCTGGACTTCTGTAAATACATGAATATGAAACAGTGTATGTCAAAATATTGGTTCCATTAACAACTGGATCAGAAATGAACAACTACAGTATTGATGCAAACCAAGTGCCACCTAAGTTTATAGGCTAAGATATGTCAGCAAGTGGTCGGTTGAAAGCCGATTCTTCATTTAAAAACTTCAACATATTGTCATATGTTTAAAAAGAATACAGCAGAAAGGTTTATAACTTATAAGTCATACAAGAAACATAACTGCCATAATAGAGTCTGTGATGTTCACTCTAAACAATTATACTGGAAAGCAATCTACAAAAAAATTCTTCTTGCAGTGTGACTTTCCACTACATGTATATCTGTTAAAAGATACAACAACATATAGCTGTTAGTAATGAAATTTCCACTCCCAGAGTGGAAACATTTCTTGGGAGCGAATCCCAATTTTTCACCAACATCTCATCAGCATCATCAGGGGTGTAGAAAATTTGGGATTTGTTTCAAAGAAATATTTTGACTCTGTGAGTAGAAATTTCATTACTAAGTATGAACCCAGAGTCCATGAATATTCAAATATAACTGTTTGACTATAAGCTACCCTAAGAACATGTATGTGGGAATGTGCCACAAAAACAATTCCTAAGGTCCTGTATTTTGAAAGGGGTAAACATTATTCCACAATGTACTTGTATCAACATCTTTGTCTAGAAAACGTCCACATTTCCATTTCTGTATATATGTAGATAACAAATGAATATATGAAGGAAAATGGGAAATTGGTATTTACATATACACACATTTGTCTGTATTGTCTCATTTATAACTTAAAAAGTAAATGTTTGCAGTACACACACATGTAAATCTTTTTCCTTATATGAATGAAATATTCGGTCAAAATTGCTGTGGTAACAATCTTGGAGCTTCTTCATTGTTGTATAAAGATCACATGTGGTAAACCTTCAAGTAATATCTACAAATGGATAAGCTCTTACCAGGCTAGCATCATAATCATCAACACCACACACACACACACACACACACACACACAAACTACAGTCACCATCAGGGCTTCTTAAAAACATTTTCCTTGGCTCACTTCACAAGCATAGTTTAGAGAAACTCCACTGGGAAATGTTGCATATCTTAACTCACCCATAATCCACTTTCATGTGTTGTCCATTGAAGAAAAATACTGTGGATGGTATGAAGGCGATATCAAAGAACTTAGTGTAGACGGGTACACTGTCAACATCCACCAAATAAATGACTGCCATCTTGGACAAATCATGACTTGTTTTCATCAGCTGTAAATGGACAAACAAGGACATGAAATATATACATGTTGACCTGGAATCCATTCTGTCAGAAATGTTATTTCATTTTTAAGTTATTTATTTATTCATCATCCATATAGACAGAATAACACTTCACTGCACACCAATGGGGTCTCCCTAGATTATCTATAATTAAATTAAATTAATCAATAACAATGAAATATCTTGATTTCTGTTCAATTCTAACACTGCAGTTACAGATAATTTTCATTTGTTTATTTGTTGGCTTCAAATTTCATGCATCATCCATCAATATGATTAAACTGACAACATACAATTTCGTCGATCTGCATGCAGACCAGATCATCGTCACGTCCAAAACGTAGGACCAATACCAGATCTTCCGTCTTCTTAATAACTTCGTCCACCTCTTTCTTTCTTTTTAGCTTGGGAAGTAGATAACTCATCCTGACTGCATATCTGACGGTAAACTTGTACAGAGTAAAATCACGTGGTAGAGCCTTCACCTTTGACCTTTGTGGAACCCTTTAAGTTTGTGCTTTTACAAAGAGAAAAAAATGCAAATATTCATAATATGCGCCTGATTATTTCAACTTTGACATTAGAAAATGAACATATGAATATTTTGTATAATATTTATTTACTTCGTAGATATAAATACAAATTGTACACGAGCAATGATTACATAAAAACAGCCATATTGATAATTTGCAACACGATATGGAAAACTGCGTAACAGAAGATGGCGTGTAGCCGGTGGCGAGTCTGGTAAAAAGTGACAAAACTGGACTTTAAATTGTTCGGTAAGAAAATGATTTCTTTTTCTGACATCTACTGTGATAATTCAGTATATGTACAAGAGTAACAAGTTCATTATTTTTGGACGGATTTGTAAACTAATCCAATCATAAGGTCGATAAATGTAAAGCCACCGATCGGCCGGCCAAAGTATGACCCCGTTTGTGGAAATTCCTGTCGCTGTGTTGGGTTTGTCGTTCTCTTCAAGATCCGGTATCCGTGTTGATGCTTTTTGCGATATTTGAACTCTCTTAGTATTATCAATGTATCATCGAGTTTACGCACGGTTTTATAACACCCCAACACCCCCCTTTCCGTTTTCGGCTTAGTAGCGACACACGTGCACAAAGTCTACCCGCGCCAATGCATGATGCACACTGCCTGAAGTTTCCAACAAATTTCCCATTATAATGATGGAAATAGGATATTTTCATCCCACAACTACCACTTTGCTCCATGATTTCTTTTTGCCATGTAATAAGATTTCTTTAAAAAATATTCTCAAGCAAATTCTTCATTCTTTTCTTGATTGGCCTAAGCCCGAATTATTTATCTTGCTTGTAATTTGTAGGTTATTTTTCATTTGTGTATTTTTAGAGTGTCACTGAAACCTCTGAAAATTGATAAATGTTCAGTCTATTGAAAATACAAACAACCTTGACCTTAATCTGCAAGATAAAAGTTATTTTGCCATGATTGTATCAGCCATATCTCTCACCTCATAAATTAATGTCAGTTGAGGACAATGGACAATGAAGAACTTAGCTGCAATAATTGTAGCGTCTGTTGTGATTTTTTTTATTTAATTTTTTTCATTTTCATTCGCAAAGTTGGGTGGAATTTTCTGCTCAATTACACCTTGCCTGCCAAAAAATTCAGACATTTCCTAACTCCAACATTAATTAAGTTGTAGGTTATTTTTCATTTGTGTTTTTTTAGAGTGTCACTGAAACCTCTGAAAATTGATCAATGTTCAGTCTATTGAAAATACAAACAACCTTGACCTTAATCTGCAAGATAAAAGTTATTTTGCCATGATTGTATCAGCCATATCTCTCACCTCATAAATTAATGTCAGTTGAGGACAATGAAGAACTTAGTCTGTTGTGATTTTTTTTTCATTTCATTTTTTCATTTTCATTCACAAAGTTGGGTGGATTTTTCTGCTAAATTACACCTTACCTGCCAAAAAAATCCAAACATTTCCTAACTCCAACATTAATTATGGAGCCTTCAAGACCCAAGAAATGTTCAGAGGTACCCCAATCCCGTCAACATTGACAGCAGTAGCAACACATGCAGCATTTTGAAACGGGTAGTACACTGACATCTCACTCACGTTTTCAATGTGAATTTGCCCATATATACCTGGCTTTTGTAAATTGTCCTTAATTACTTAAATACTTTTAACAGAAACTCTGAAGTTTGCCTGATGTAGCTAGATTAATAGTAAAATAATACCAGTTATAAAATTGAAAAGAGAGTGTAATGTTCTGATTACCCAACTCATTCTCATGACTAATCAATTAGGGTATGGAAAAAAAGAGAAACTAGTATCAGGTGTCGAGTACCGTTTTTACATTTTTCTTTCTATTAACTATTTTGCCTTGATTGAGTTGTCAAGCCAAAGGAAAGAAAGCATTTCACACTTTAGGTATGTTTTTGTAGCTACAAGCATCATGGTCATCGATTGACATGTAAAGTTTATGATAAGTTCAACGAATTCAATCATATATCCTACACATGTAGGGTCTAGGATTCAACCCATGCAAGAATGAAGCATGATTTTAGATGATGGATATGTTAGTTTTCAAGACTTGTACACACAGAAGTGTTGTCACATTGACCTAGATTTTTCTCAGATTGTGATATTTTACTGTACAATGATTGATAACCACAGGGCATTTCTTTCTTGCATTATAGTACATATGTAAATGAGGGGCAATTGTTTGAAAGTTTTACCATATATAATTATTAGAGTTCTCTTCTTTCTTTTCCAGGAAAGTCAGTTTACAATTTCCAATTTGATCATGTTGAGAGGGAGTACCGTAGTAGCCATCAGAAGGCTGCAGACATCAATACTAGCACGTCATCAAAGGAAGCTAAAACCATCATCAGAATTGCTACAGACATTACCAGACGTGTATGAGGTATTGGAGAGTGGACACGCTTCCTATAGGATACCATGTGTCTACCAGTCTGGTTATTTCTTTCCACCTCACTGGCAAGTAAGAAGTTATAGTACCCACAGATCACCAATTTCTCAGAATATTGATGAAATTCAGAGTTCAGAATGTAAAACCACAGCAGAATGTGTATCTGAGGATGACCAAGGGTGTGTATCCAGTGAGGAGAATGACCTTAATGCTGATGAAGTTAGTGAAAGGATTAAAAGACTAGAAGATGCTAAGTTAATCATAGACATGTGGCGTAAAACTGGGAAGATGGTCCCAGATGAGATAAGCGATGATGACCTGGAAAGGTTTGCGTTACTCAATAGCAAAAATGGAAGGAAAAAGTTTATATACTTCTTAGCCAATAAAGAAGTACAGCAGAAGATGAAAAAAATTGACCAGCAGCGCAAAGCTGAGGAAAGGGCAAAGCAAGCTAAGGATAAGAAATATGAAAAGTTTGATAAGAACACCATTTTTATGTACATTCGGCAAAGTAGTATGGTGAATGCAGATATGTGGAACTTGGCACGGGGTATGAGATTTGGCCCAGATCTTGTCATGGATATGGACTATGAACATGAGATGAATCATCGTGAAGTAGTAGCAGTGGTCAAACAACTTACAGAAGTTGTAGGAGCAATGAAGCCCCACTGGGAACCATTCCATATGCACTGGACAAACATTAAACCAGGTGGAGCCATTGAACGTGAAATGCAACGTGTGTTCAAAGATCATCTGGAAAAACTAGTCATTGACATCACTCATAAACCATTTTTGGAGCTTTTTCCAAGAGATAAGTTGGTTTATTTGAGTCCAGAATCACCAAATGTCTTGACACACTATGATCCAGAGAAAGTGTATATTATTGGTGGTTTGGTAGACCTGTCCATCAAGAAAGGCCTTTCGTTTGCCAAAGTGAAACGCCACAACCTAGAGAGTGCTCGTCTACCTCTTGATCACTTCGTCAAATGGGGTGTAGGTAGTAAAAACTTGACTTTAGATCAAATGGTTCATATTATGTTAAACATTAAAGAAACAAATGATTGGCAACAAGCATTAAAACATGTCCCTGTCAGAAAGATACAGGGCATGTATGAACAGTCTCCAGGAGACAGATACAGAGACAGAAATTCAAGTTATAGAGCAAGCCCACAGATTTCCATGACAGGTGACTTTGCCTTTAGTCGTGCATCCAGACCAGGAAGACAGGAAGATAGATCAGATACGAACAATCCTCATAAAGAACAGGCATGGTATGCAAGGACTTCCTCCCCCTATGAACAAAAGCGTTCAACTCAAACAGACAAGGTGCTTATCGGTAATATGGACAATTTGATAGAACCCGCCCCATTGAGGCAGGTGGACAGAAAACGGGGAAGTGGAAATAGAAGACTAAAATATAGAAAGAAATTTTGAAACGAGGTGTTTTGATATTACCTGTTGGCACGGCAAGTGTACAAATATGCCTATCCAAATGTCAATGCATTTTTAGAAATTATATAAGTTTGTGAAATCTTACAGGATTTGATTTTTCAATATCAATGTCATACAAACTGTATTCTTTGAAAGAAAAGTGTTTCAGATTCCATGGACTTGAATTGGAATGATTTGAACTAGAGTTTACATTACTGCAATTTTCTTTCTGTGTAGTGTTTTTCCTATGAGAGAAACCATGGTAGAATAAAACCTAAGTTTGGAGAAATGAGCATAAATGATGGTTTATGTGTTTATTTCCTTATATTCCCCTCATACACTATCAATCTGTAGTCTGTGTGCAGACATTAAACCTGATTTTGGCAAATGTTTATCTTGGTTTTCAGCAAGCAAAGCAGTTGGATGGGATTGGATGGCAGGAAGGAGTTTATTAGTCAAAGGACATTGTATCATGCTTAGCTTTATCATTGTAGTCATCTATGTAAACCATGCAATACTGGTGATATGAGTATAGGCTGGGTGCACTGTAGAGAACACAAATGTTTATTGAGTCCAGGTTTGTAGAAGGGCTATACTTATAGGTTATGAAGTGGAATCTTTCCCTGTAGTCTCAACGGTATTATTTCAGGTTTGATTGAGTCCGTCGAGTGTCTTCGGATCTGAGGCTATCTGATGCTGAATATGAGGCTCAATATGAGGCTATCTGAATCTGAGGCCAACTTTATACAGCTGTTGATAACATACATCATTTACATGTACATATATGTAGTATGTATGTATGTATCATGTATGTATGTATGTGTGTGTGTGTGTGTGTGTGTGTGTGTGTGTGTAAATACAAAGTAACTTATGATTGCTGGAGTGTATTTACTGATGGTTTTATCAGATTTGTATGTACATGTGATGTATCTACCGAGGTATGTATGTGATGTATGCGTGTGTGTGTGCGTGTGCGTGTGAAGAGAAATGTGTTTTTACATTTGTATATGATCTCTGATGTATGTGAACAATTTTTTTCTATAAATTTCCACAATATGCCTAATCAGCATGTGAATACTTGTTTATCTAGTTTTTAAATCTCCCAGATGGTAGGTAAACTGTGCAAGAATACCTTCAATGGTAACATAAGGTGTGAAGTGTTTTCATAAATTTCAATTCAATTCAATTCAATTCATTTAGATGAAGGGAATTGAATAGAAGAAAGGATATGTCGTCTTTAAATTTATTCAGTCAATCACTTGTCTGTAGTCAATACACATGATAGAGAGGGTGAGTATTCAGTTGCAGAAAAGACGTCAGGGAAAGAAAAACCACAGAAAAATCACTGTTATTAAACCACCAAAAAATTCAAATCAAATCATCACAAACATTATTGGAGCACCCTGTGGTAGCAAGGCAGTATTTGTTAATTGGGTTGAGGGCGCTGTTTGACGGGCTGCCTTCTATGTGCACTGCTGCTAGCAAGCCATCATCCTATCCTGCAACCCCGGGCCTGCAACTTGATGTCTCTTTTGATTCGTAGGTTTGGGATGCCCTTTGATAAGATTATACCAGTTATTATTTTCCCTTTTGGGAAAAGCTACTGAGATCAACTGAATGCTAAGTAAAAGAACAAATTTTCATACTATATTTAAAACGAGAGTAAACTATATTTAATTTATTATTTCTTTAAATATGTATTTTGATTAAAATCTCAGTTGTAAGCATTAGTGCATTCAAAAAGCGAGAGTTAATCCTGCTTGCAGTGTCCCTGGCTTAGCGCTTACATAAAACAAAGGCAGTTCTCGCATAGACGCTTGGTGGCGATATACTACATGAAAGGCATGATGTTGACCAGCTGGTTGGTGACCTACTACGTACCATCATCATGCGTTACTGTTTCCAGCTCCGTCAATGAAGACTAATGCAGAGAAAGAATCAAGATCGGCACGTGAAGGGAATGCTGCATTTCACGATCCAAACAGCATACCTAAAAGTCACAGAAATATTATGAGATGGATCCAAACTTGGTTGCTTCTGTAAACGAAGAAATAGCTCGGAAAGAGCGACTGCAGCAGAGACATTATTTTATTCTTCAGGAACTGCAGAATATGGCCAAAGATTTGCCAGGAACTTTCCAACAAAGACTTGCCTTTGATATGTTATCACTTTTAGCCTCCTCTCTCCTTGATGGCACAGTTTTTGATATCGTAAGAAATTTAGAAGAAATTCAACAGATGACGGAGAAATCACTGCATGAGAAAAGAATGAAGGTCTTAAATGCTCACAAAGTAGCCAAGCAGGATCAAACAAAGAAGCACAGAGAGGCACTTGAGGCATGCCAGACAAGACCACATCATCTACCGGTAGTGAAGACAGCATGTGAGAAAGAGAAAGTTGCGCTTGAACACAGAATCGATGATGAAACCAAGAGAATGAATCAGAAATTGATTTTAGAGTTGGACCAAAGAGTTAGTGAACAACAAGTGACATTGGAAAGGGCAGGTGTTGCTGGTTTCTATGTGACTAACAACCCACAAGAAGTGCAACTCCAGATGTATTTGTTAAATATGATAGTTAAACTTTGTAAGATGGATTTACCACCACTTTGAACAATTTGTCCATCGTCTGCACACAACTTTATAATTTACAGTGACCATTTTTCATCGACAGTTAAGTCAAGTTTATATGCTCCAATTTTCTTTCGTACCTATGGATCATTTTGCAACTCATCTTTGACAATTGCTCAAGTATTATACATTTCAGTTACAAAACCTAATTTTTGTTTCAAATGAAAAAGCATGACATTCTTATTGATTTGGTATCATATACCCAGCCTGAATATGTTGTTCTATCTTCAGCGATGAGAGATTCACAGTACAAAGGAATATGACTGTCATTTTGATAGGTTAGAATCCATCACTAGTGTTGGATGATGTAGGCAATATATGTGTCATATATATGTCACCCCATACACACAACTTACAGAATAGATGAGAACCAGAACTGTAATTAAGAATGTTGTTAGCCAAATCTCAACCAGGCCTGCAACACTGTACACTACAGGATGGATTCATTATTGTTGATGCTCTATGTTATAAATGCTATCTCTCAGTCCACAGAAGAAAGAATAGAACATCTCTGACATTATTGGACTCCATCCTAGTCCAGTGAATTCAGTTAGTTTAGCTTAAAAGAATCTTTACAGCGAGACCTCAAATTTATGTTTTCTAAATTATTTCAATAAAGTGACAATATCATGGTTCATGGTGATGACTATGTTGATAATATACAAATACTTGTTTTTGACAGTGTGGCTGTTTCATGGTATTCATAAAATGTATAGCTATGCAAAGAAGAAAGTTCTACAAATGTTCCATTTTAGGGTATCACTGTAAGCTGCCAAGTATTGATGCAAGATTTGGATCAGTCACAGTTTAATACAACTGTAAACATTGGACACTACTAGTGAACTTGGTTCTCTTCAACTTCAAACCTGAATCTACAAGAAAGACTGAATTTGTATGTAAACGAGCCTAGAGTCAAGTTGTGAAATCGTAATCTAATTTTAGATATGAATACACAGTTGTTAGGGATACGTAAGGTGTGTGCAGAGACCATAGTGGAAATCCCCACACAAGTTGACTCTGGGCTATAAATCCCCCACACAACTTGACTCTGGGCTATAAATCCCCACACAACTTGACTCTGGGCTATAAATCCCCCACACAACTTGACTCTGGGCTATAAATCCCCACACAACTTGACTCTGGGCTATAAATCCCCACACAACTTGACTCTGGGCTATCTGTATCACAGGGACACATAGTACTTCTTAGATTTTTAGTCCCCGAAGGAGGGACTAATACAATGGGCTCTATCCATTTGTCCGTGCAACTGAAATACGTCATTTCTTTGACATGTAATATCAGATTCAGTCAAACCTGGCACAAAGGTGACATAATATAATATAAGGGACATCTGGACATCACTTTCTTTTTCAACATATGTAAATTTGGTTGAATGGTGGCCATATTTGTGGTCAAAAATCAATATTGTTCGCTAATACCTCAAAAAATGTCATATAAGAGTCCTATCAAGTGTTTACTATCATATTATCATGAGCAAAGCTTTCTTTTAAGATATTGAGCTTTGACCCTGACCTCAGGGTCAATTATCAAAATCAAGCCAGTCATTGCATATTACAGACACTTTCGTAATATTTATTTGTTACCAATGTCTTACAAATAAATGTAAATAAGTAAAAGTCATATTTGCAGGTAATATAAAAGTAAAGAAATATACACAGGCAGTACTTTTGGTGGTAATGTCATTTGGTGGCCATATTTGTAGTACAAAATCAATATATTACTGCATAACTCAAGACATTAATACAGAGAGACTCCATTCAAGTGTCTAACCCCATATAACCACATGCAAGCTTTCTTGCATACTTCAGATACTTGTAGCATTTATGTGTGGTCAATTTCTTTTCAATCATGTCTATAGGTAATGCAGGACAAATGAAATATACACATGCATTAATTTTGGTGCTCATATCACTTTTTACTCAATGATGGCCATGCTTGTAGTGAACAATCATGATTTGCTACATACCTCAAAAACATTACTACATAGAGACTACATTCATGTGTCTACCCCGTATTATCAGGTGTAAGCTTTCTTTGAAGACTTTGAACTTCGGGAACTAATTATCAAAATCAAGCCATTTCTTGCATATCACAGACACTGCGGTATTCATTTGTTTCCACCAATTTCTTGTCACCATTCAGTCACATAGAAGTAACATATTTGAGGAGACTGTGTTCTTTGTGAAGACTGTTGGAAAATATGACATTGAATCCTGCTCCAAGAAATGTGTCATCTACTCTGTACTTTACTTTATACTTATTAGTTGTTGTTTTTTAGATACAGGTAACTTTAGTACAAACAATCTTATGTGTCCCAATGGCTGTCTAAATGTATATGTATAAACATATGTATGTGTGTGCGTACATGCATGCATGCATGCACACACACACACACACACACACACACACACACACACATATTTATATATACATACATATGTATGTATGTATGTACGTACGTACGTACGTACTTACGCACATACGTACATACGTACGTACGTACGTACGTACGTACATACATACATACATACATACATACATACATACATACATACATACATACATACATACATACATACATACATACATACATACATACGTAAATACATACATACATACATAAATGCATACATACATACATACATACATACATACATACATACATACATACATACATACATACATACATACATACTGTTATGTATGTATGTATGTATGTATGTATGTATGTATGTATGTATGTATGTATGTATGTATGTATGTATGTATGTATGTATGTATGTATGTATGTATGTATGTATGTATGTATGTATGTATGTACATGTATAGAGGCATACCAAAAATTATTTGAAATGTGGTAAAAAATGTTTGTATTTATACTAGTTCTTTACCTGATTGTTCAGTCATTTGTTGACAAATTACCATAGGTTCCCCTGTGATCTAACCATCATACATGCATATTCATATACAAATGCATCTACACACACATGTTCAAATGTTCAATCAAGCATGCCTACGTACATTTACATGGTGACCTAGTATGTATATTAGTTTGATTTTATTACCATGATACTAGTAGTAGTTGAGCATCATAAATTGGAATAAAAAGTTGTTTTTAAAAAAGAAAAAAAAAAGGAAAATAAAAAGAAAAGCTCATTAGAGAAAAAGAAAAGCAGAAATATTAAACGATAATTGTATATATACGCGTCTGTTTTACCGTTGATGTATTACAAGCACAGCATTGATATATCCATGGTTTTACATACATTATATTTGCACTTTCCAATGTTGATCCGACATTGGAAAGTATTGCATTCTGGGATATCTACCGCCATGTTGTGACGTCATCTCCGACTGCGTGCATCAAATTGACGTGGCAGGGACAACGTATTCAAAGATTGTGCGAGAAATATCACCGAAAGAACGATTCGAAAGCTCCCATTGGGATATAACCATTTAAAACGTTGTCGAGACATTCACAAACTTTGTTTGTTTTAGATATCAAGAGTGTAGAAGAAAATGGGCTTGTCAATTTCCAGTCTGTTCACTCGCCTCTTTGGCAAGAAACAAATGAGAATTTTGATGGGTGAGTACTCGTAGGTTGGAGTTCGATCGTTTTTTAGCCGTGAGCACATCAATAATGATCCTCATATATATATTATATTGCTCATAATGTGTAGTTTGCTTGTTTTAAAGTGTTTTAGTGTAGATATTTCATATTATACTGTGTTGGGGCATGAAAACCCACTCAGGAATGAAAAATGAAGCACGCAAAATATGATCAAAAGTTGCCGGCCGGCAAAGTATACTTATTTAGCCTTTTGTCGTTTGATCAATGAAACTTTGGGGAAGCGATGTCAAAATTGGTCACTCTCTGGAGATGGAGTTAGAGCTTCATTCGTAGGATTTGAATTTGAACATTTAATTCACCTTGGTCGATCGATAGGTAAATTTGTAACCAGGAAGTGATACGTCACGTTTCGTTATTTCATAATGACCTATTTCTAGGCCAAATGAGCAGTGACAAGTAAATCCCTCCACAAACATAGAAGTGGATCTTTAGCTCATAATTGTCACCAAATACTATATTAGCAGTCAGAAATTACAGAAGCCTAAATGGTAGAGAAACTAAACCAGATCACATTATTCATATCTATAATGGAAAGACTTCATCATTGAACTTGAAGTACTAGTTTAGTGCTTTAAAGTTTAATTCTAATATTAATAACTGCCTTCAACAGGATTTATGGTAAATTAATCACATTGGCTACACTGATGTATTAGTACTACCAGAATGAAATGTTGATTTTGAAATTGAACTTTATTAGGCTAGGTTCCTTTAGATATAGAGGGGGGGGGGGAGAACACTTGTTGTAGCTAATATGAACAAATTGATCATATTTCATTCAATAAATAATGTTGGTACATTATGTACACCAGTTCACAGGACCCTAGCATTACACATAACACCTACCAGACTTGTGAGGTGAAGTAACAACAAACATCACACAGAACAGGTTCACAGTGAGATTTCACAGTACACAGCTTGACGACTAAGTGTACATTCACAGCACACATATAGAATGCACTCATAGCCTGATTCACGCACAGTTCACACTTGTGAACTTCATATGAATACAAGTGATTTGCATTGTGAAAATGTCTTGCTTTTTATAGTGGTACAGTTAGTTTTTTTTCAAAAATACAAAAATAATAGATTAGGTCTTCAATAAAGTAGACAGCTGGGTTGTATGTATGTATTTATGTAACAGCCAGGAGGTCTGTGTTTGTCACCAGATTTTACTTGTATAGCTGCATACAACAAACCAGAAGCTGTGTGAAAAAGATTATTTGCATACCATGAAATATTGCATGATCGGACAATTATGAGATCATGTTGATACAAGTTTATATGCCAACTAAGAACAAAGAAGTGGTAGATTTCCATGATTCAATTTGCATGGCTGTACTACACATCCAGCACTACATTTTTCTTTGGCTAACTTTAACAGTAGTAATAATATGATAATAAAAATGTTAATCTAATTTACTTTCAATATGGTCACCACTCTGTAATGCCCTGGTTTTCTAGCACTGAGACCTTTAAAAGGGACACCAGGGTGACTACAACTAGTACGTAGCGAAAACCTGTATTGTTTGGTAGTGTCACACTGAACGACATCCTTATTACTTTACTTGTAAGACATGGTTATTGTAATCAAACCCAGCAGACACAACAAGACTGCAATGATATTAAGAGACAACAATGATCTAACTGCTCAGCCATCAACAACCCACAAGTAGTAATGGAAACCACAAGTAGTCCTTTCACTTTTGTTAAAAAATAGCTAATTCCCCATATACATGTATCAACAACTAACTTATCATGAACAGCCATCAACCTACTGTATCCCAAAACAAGGTCTTTTGTGTCTACCTCCTTCATATCAAAGAACTAATGGTTGGGGGGGGGGGGGGGGGTGGTATTAAAGTGTTGGTTTTTTTTAGATATATTCCAACACAGTACTGTCAGATCACTCAGTTGTTGAAAGGGCTTCACAAAGTGTTCTAGGAGTAGACATGGCATCACAAAGTGTTCTAGGAGGAGATATGGCATCACAAAGTGTTCTAGGAGGAGATATGGCATCACAAAGTGTTCTAGGAGGAGATATGACATCACAAAGTGTTCTAGGAGTAGACATGGCATCACAAAGTGTTCTAGGAGTAGATATGGCATCACAAAGTGTTCTAGGAATAGACAGGTCATCACAAAGTGTTCTAGGAGTAGATATGGCATCACAAAGTGTTCTAGGAATAGACAGGTCATCACAAAGTGTTCTAGGAATAGACAGGGCATCACAAAATGTTCTAGGAATAGACAAGGCATCACAAAGTGTTCTAGGAATAGACAAGGCATCACAAAGTGTTCTAGGAATAGACAAGGCATCACAAAGTGTTCTAGTAGTGGACAGGGCATCACAAAATGTTCTAGGAGTAGATATGGCATCACAAAGTGTTCTAGGAATAGACATGGCATCACAAAGTGTTCTAGGAGTAGACATGGCATCACAAAGTGTTCTAGGAGTAGACATGGCATCACAAAGTGATCTAGTACGTAGTTGACAGCCTGGGTTTCACAAAGTGTTCTAGGAATAGATGGGGCATCACAAAGTGTTCTAGTAGTGGACAGGGCTTCACAAAGTGTTCTTGTATGTAGTTGACAGCCTGGGTTTCACAAAGTGTTCTAGGAATAGATGGGGCATCACAAAGTGTTCTAGTAGTGGACAGGGCTTCACAAAGTGTTCTTGTATGTAGTTGACAGCCTGGGTTTCACGAAGTGTTCTAGGCTTCACAAAGTGTTCTAGGAATAGATGGGGCATCACAAAGTGTTCTAGGAGTGGACAGGGCTTCACAAAGTGTTCTTGTATGTAGTTGACAGCCTGGGTTTCACGAAGTGTTCTAGGAATAGATGGGGCATCACAAAGTGTTCTAGTAGTGGACAGGGCTTCACAAAGTGTTCTTGTATGTAGTTGACAGCCTGGGTTTCACGAAGTGTTCTAGGCTTCACAAAGTGTTCTAGGAATAGATGGGGCATCACAAAGTGTTCTAGGAGTAGACATGGCATCACAAAGTGGTGTAAGTAATAACATGTGATGACTGCAGGATATCCTCAATAAATCCACCCAACAATATTAGGACATACATAACATGATATGTTTATGGATGTTGTCGACCATACTGTGAAAATGTTTATCAAATTGCAAGTATACCCGCTTCTCCTCTGTTCAATCTGTTCACTTCATGATCTCATTATCATCACTACCTACATGTACCATTGGGACTACAATTCTTTGCATCTCAAAAGTCACTTGGTATTGTATACTTGCTTTGTCAAAACACAGATAAATCATATAGTACTAGTAGTATAATCTCCCAGACATCATACATGCATATACAATTTATTCAAAAGTGGTATAATCACAGATGTTGGAGAGAGGGAGAGATCTCCAATGTGTATGGTATGATTTGTATGAGATTATTCACAACAGCAACTGAGCACCTTTAATTTTACTCACACTTTGACTTGTATCGTCTTCTGTGGAAGTCTGTATTAAATGAAGTACACAGAAATGGGCATCACGCAAAAGACATGAAGCTGAAATGTGTGTCTTAAGTTCCAAATCCATCACACGTCATCTTTCATTATTATAGCATTAGCAATGCAACATGCTGCCAGGTCACAGAATTCGTTTCCTTGTAAAAACGTTGCTCTTTAGTCAGATGATCTGATTTCATTATGCCTGACTTGATTATACAAATATGTGACTGTGTACATGTGATGTCTACAGTCCATGCTGCAAGTAACTGTATTAGTAGTGAACTGATGGCTTTGATGTGATATAGTACTAGTAGGAGAGAAGGTATAGACAGACTAGTGAACAGCAGGAGTTTAGGAACTATACATACAGTACAGTAGATGTTGTCAACTCATCCTGTCTGTAACACAATGTGATATGTCTTGATAGCAAAAAGGGGTTATACCCAGACATTTATGGAGTAATAGGTGCCACTCTGCAGTTTCTACACACCGCGACATATGATCAGCATTAGTATTACGTTTTATTCTTTGTTGATGTTGACCTGAAGAACTGAAATGTCTACTGTTGTTCACCTGCGTGAGTCCATTGCTTGAAAAAATAAATAAATAAAATTTGATTGTATTTATCATTCTAAATCAGTGGATTATATGTTGATACATATGTGGTAAATCAAGCAGTGATCAGCAGATGATGTATATCACAAAATAATACATATAAACTAAGAAAGAAAACCTGTATCATCAAGTACATGTACCATGGTATGTGTATAAGAAGATATTTTATGCTAGTAGTGTAGTGTAGTGGCAAGCATGTATTTTCAACAGATATTTTTTTTGAACAAAAATGGTTTTACTGAGACTTTTATATTTATGATATTCAATTTCATATCATGAACAAATGAATATACTCATTTATTTTTAGGCCATCTTGAGTCAGACATATCCCAAACTGTTCTTGTTATTGTTATCACAATGATATACAAGAAATAACAAACACAGGGCATCTTGAGGTACTTCTAGGAGTCAAACAGTTATAATGTTATTGACCTTTGCTGAGCTAAGGTCAATGCCATGAGTGATAGGACAATGTATGTATGGTTCTTGAACTATTTTTTGGTCAATGCATCCCTTCTTAGGTCAATGTCATATTCTCGGGATAATTTGTGTATGTTATCAACCTTTTTAAGGTCAGCACAATGTCAATGTATGGTTATTGACCTCTTTTGAGGTCAATGTCGTATAAGAGTCAAAACTATCATTCTGACCTGATCAGTGTAAAAGCTGATAAGATAGTTCTAGTGTCATGACTCATACCTATCAAACAGCAAATATTTCCTGTATCACAGACTGAGTTTATACTATGTGACTTTCTTTTTATGCATGGTGTGATGTGTCACATGTATAGAGTCCTAAGTATATGGTTTTATACTGTGACTGTCTTTTATGCCTGCTATGTAAAAGATATATATAGTCCACAGTATGCAGACAGTGTCAGTACAGATATCAATGATATAATATCAATCTCAAGTATTGGTTAGAATATTCAAACTTGTACATGTATGATTTTGTTCATACAGTGTCAGATATAAATAAAAATGTACCAAAAAAATTCTTTGAAAACCATAATATCTAGCAACGATCGATATTTGATCGATGCATGTATTAATAAATCGTAGATGGCTGTGAAAGTATGTTTTAATTTTTAGCTTAAGAATGTAACCAAATGACTGACTGGTAAAATACACTTACCTTAATTTAACTATTAAAATATGTAACTCTGTGACAGATACATTTAGTATTTGTTGTAGAAAAAAATAATGACATTTGACCGTATAATAATACTCTTTGTGTGTCAGCCTTACAACATGTATTTTGTGATTGTCTATAGTTTCTATACTAAAATATTCATACATATTGCTTGTCATGCAAATCAATATGTTACTATTGTGGCAGGTTATATTGATTTATGCTGTGAAAACAAACCATATGTAGTTGTAAGCTATTGCACCAATGAACTGTATGTACATGTATTCCTAGATTTACATCGAAGCACACATGATTGGCAGTGTAGTCATCTAGAATGAATTGTTGTAATATTGTTTCTCATTCACTTCAAAATAAAATCTTGAGGAAAAACATGAGATTTATTATGATAATTGTAGTTGCTTGATTGTGTCATAAATTATGTATGTGATGTTTTCAGATCTTTGAATTTATCATGGAAGTAACATAATTTGTCTGTCTGTTTGTTTTCACAGTTGGTCTTGATGCGGCTGGTAAAACAACTATATTATATAAATTGAAATTAGGCGAAGTTGTAACAACTATTCCAACAATTGGTGAGTAATAGTTGATTCGAGTGATTCTAATGGTCCTATATTTTCTGTACATGTATATGAATGAGTGAGTGAGTGATTGAGTGAGTGAGTGAGTGAGTGAGTGAGTGAGTGAGTGAGTGAGTGAGTGAGTGAGTGAGTGAGTGAGTGAGTGAGTGAGTGAGTGAGTGAGTGAGTGAGTGTGAGAGTGAGTCAGTGAATTTATCAGTAAACAAGATATTTTTAGTTTTATAATGATAAATATACCAAATACAGTATATGTTACTCTTAGTGACTAATATATAATAACAGTATATAGCATACAGGGCTCAAAATTATTAGTGGTAGTCCTACATCCCCACACTACCAATTCTTTTCATGGGGCTACCATGATTTGCAGGTAGTAGCTTGCTTGGACTGCCACTGACAGAAGATTTACAAACATCAAAGTCTTTTGATAATACACATGGGGATCCAGTGTTCAGTTTATACTTGAATACATCTATGGTACTAGTGGTCACCATCTTTGGCCACCAGTTTCTGAATATAGTAGTCCACTTGAACTAAGAAAAGAAAGGTTAATTTTGAGCCCCAGATTACTAATATTCAAAGCCGTTTCTAAGACTAAGAAAAATATCATTTTCAGATGACACATTTATTGTGTAATTCTGACATACATTATAGAGATGTAGGAATAACAGTGTTTTGTTTTGAATGTTGACATGAATGTATCTGTTGTAGGAATAACTACATCTGTTTGGTTTGTTACGTTTTACAGGTTTTAATGTAGAAACAGTGGAATATAAGAATATTGCCTTTACAGTATGGGACGTAGGTGGCCAAGACAAAATCAGACCTTTGTGGAGACATTACTTCCAAAACACTCAGGTAAATGCAAATCAAATATTATACATGCACTGATATGTGTGATATTTGTTTTTGCTAGAACATATAATTTTGATCCACATAATACCAGATTGAAAACAGTTCAAATATAACATAGCACAGATGACTAAATGGTAGTAGAACTAGTAAAAGATATGACAAAAACTATGAAGACTGCAGACACTGCAGAGATGCAGACCTTAAAATAAGGACAAAATGTTCACTAAATCTAAATCAATGTGTCCACTTCTCAATATATACAAATATATTAGATTGAGAGGGAATTATGTATGTGTCAGTAGTTTGGAATATAAGGTACAACATCAAACACAAACATGTATTTTTTGTTGTAGTTGGTCTGTCCTCAATTTGGTTTCTCATACTGTAGCCAGTTTTTTTATTCATTTGTCAGTGATTGTCTTTGAAATCATGACCAGTATGTACAACAATGTACTTGATTGATGAAAACTAACTTTGAATCTATGTTTCATTTTTATAGGGTCTGATATTTGTAGTCGATAGTAATGACAGAGAACGTGCAGCTGAAGCAAAAGATGAACTTAATAAAATGGTGAGTTTTTCTACATTATGTATGAGTGTAAAAATGTTTGCTAAGGGAATACAGTAAAGGTTTATTAGTCTATAAATTTTCATCAACACTTTCTCCGTACTATACTTTTAATCAGTAGAGTTCTGTGTAGTCTGTCTTGTTGTTAGATATCATATCAAGTTCAAACCTGTACTAAGTTCCCTTCCCTTCTAATCACGGCCATATTTGTTGTAAAATTCACATTTTGCCTACTAACTCAGGCCCGCCTCCCCTATATAAACGGTGAAGGCCCTTTGTTGTCATTTTGCTGAACAATAGGGAAGTGGTAACAACCTAGCAATAGCTCCTGCTAAACTGCAGTTTTGCACACATGTTCCGACCATTGGCATCTACCGTACTGTGACCAAGTCATTATGAATATATGACGTATGTAATTACTGCATTTGTTTTCAATAAGAATGGAAATCTGAGGTACATTTCTCGAAATTACTTTCAGTCAGATGTCAGAAAAGCTACGTCGACTTTGTCGTTGATAACGCTACGCAGCTGTCAATCAACTTGTAGTACACACAAACTAATCCTAAAGATGCCTACATTTATCTCCAAAATAAACATGATAGCCAAAACCATTTCATTGAAAGTGTCGCTAAAAATAGACTTTGCATGCCATCCACAGCGTCCCTTTCAGGCCACTGACGCTAATCTAGTTGCCTCCACAACCGGTAACCTAGCTATGGCCACGAACACTCCCAAACTTGTGCAGTGGAAAATTGAAAATAATGATGCTGCTTCACCTTGTCTTTGGTATATTTTGATGGTAAAACTTGAAATTGATATGTATACGTTAGGCATTTGATTTACTGATAGTAGATAAGGTGATCTTTGTGGGGCAGAGTAGCCACTAACGTGAGAACCTGGGATTTAAAGCCGGGCCTTTAAAAGATAGCCATCTAATTTGAGTTTATTTATTTAACCATTCACAGCTTAATGAGGATGAACTTAGAGATGCAATTCTACTAGTATTTGCCAACAAAAGGGATCTGCCAAATGCAATGAGTGTTTCAGAAGTCACAGAACAGTTGGGTCTCAACACACTTAAGAACAGAAAGGTACGTGTTAACAGTGACATTCAGGTTCAGTTTGTGTGTGTGTGTGTGTGTGTGTGTGTGTGTGTGTGTGTGTGTGTGTGTGTGTGTGTGTGTGTGTGTGTGTGTGTGTGTGTGTGTGTATGTGTGTGTGTGTGTGTGTGTGTGTGTGTGTGTGTGTGTGTGTGTGTGTATGTGTTGAGGAAAAGAATGATAGTAGTATGTCTTGCTAATGACAATGCACAGTTTCTTCTTTATAATCTCAACAAATATTGTTACACCACTCATGTTACAACTTACAAGTCAGCCACTGATGTTTCACTCTAATTTGTTTCCAATGTTCTCTGTTTCTTTGACAGTGGTACATTCAAAGTGCGTGTGCAACTCAAGGTGAAGGTCTGTACGAGGGTCTGGATTGGCTTTCCAATGAACTCGCTGTGTAAAAGATCGGATGTTAAGTAGATCTATTTATTAAATGTTTCTTATCAGAAACAGAGAAAAAAAGGACAAAAAAAAAGTATGTGAAACTAATGTAGAAGGTAGAGAGTAAATTTATTTTTGATTTGACTTTGTACGATATTCTCAACAACCTCAAACTCTGTTGTACATTAAAAGTTGTTTTTTCAGCTGAAGTAGCAGTAGGTCAAAGATCATGACAGTAAAGTTGACCGGGTCAAAGGTCATGACAGCAGATCTTCGAACATACGGCATAAGTAGTGGATAATATTCATAGAATTTGTCACAACAACAGAGTCATATGTAGGTTCTAACTTCTGATCATTTTGCTTGTCTTCTTCTAGTACTTTGAATTGTACTGTACACCGACCTTTGCCAATCAAATATTTCCATAAATTTGCCTCTACCTTATACTTTAGCAGCAGTCAGGACATGTACAATATAAGACACTACGATAGGTTAAGAAAATTACTACAATTTTGAAATTATAATGACATTGAATTAAGTGTAATTCAAATACAGAATTTGATGACAGTGTTGGGGGGGGGGGGGTGGCTATTTCATTGGTGCATGGGGGGATGGGTATGGAATTCAAAAGCAGGGTAGGCAGTGAAAAATGACACCTTTGAGCTTCATAATTTTGAATTTGTCATGGTAGTTAATGTAGTCTTTAAAAGCATGACATGAACAATGAAATCTTGCTAAACAATCTGAGATCTAGATGTCGTTATGGTGTACATGTTGATAATCTATCTTCTATACAGATCAGATTTCTTTTAACTTTTATACTTTGAGGATGGAAAGAGGACGATAGTTTGCTTGGGAATGGGAATGGGGATAAGAAATGAAACATTTTCCTTGTACAAGACTTTATGTTGTGATGAGTTGTTTTTTTTTTGTTTCAAAGTAAAGTTGTCTGTGGAGGTTTATTTTGTAATTGTGTAATCAATGTTAGGAAAAATCTGGTGCTTTGAAAACTGTGACGTAATGAGAACAAGTTAAAAAAAAGTATGATCAGGCAAAGTGAGGTTTTTTTTATGTGTTAGCAGTGGTTTGGTGTAAATACATTATATTGTCTGTTGTTTTTTCAAATCTAGTAGGTTATCAATACCTTGAAATGCTAATTTTCAGTCACAATTCTTTACATCAATTGTGACAACTGAAAGCTGAATATCACACTTAGAAACACTTATTGCACATAACATGCATATCCTTACCATTGCTACAACAAACGGTGTGCAATATTGACAAGTTATATTCCGATAGCTGCCTCAAAAATGACATAATTTCCCATACATGCTAAAGAGATGAAAGTGAATATTTTACTTACTTTTTGACCATAGACAATGTCCCACGTCTATTGTATGTCCTTTTTGTATGGTAAGGTATCCAATGATATAATATGATACCCTAGAAATGAAGTTTTCTGATCCCTCACATATTTGACAATACTACTTAGATATAACTATGTTTTTTTGAGTAGAGTTTACAAACACTATGTGAATGAAATAAAGGCTATATGTAAGAACTGTAATTGAAAGAAAACTTTGTGACATGATGTACACTCTTAACAATGAAACCCAGTTCCTCTATAACTGGTCTGATTGTCAATGAAGCGACGTTTGTTTTCTGATGACTTGATTCTGGACTGTCTAATTTGAATGCTATGGATGTGGTTCTTTCCAATACTTTACAGATACAGACAAAATATAACTGTCCTCCAGTCCTTGTGTGTAAAAGAAATTGACCAAGTTTCAACAGAATTTTTAATGAAATAGACATTCTTCCTATTTCCCAGTGCTGTACCAAGATTACTTATCCATTCTCTAGATATGATATCAGTAGTTCGCGATTTAATACTATATTCTGTTTTTGTTAACTTTACAGTACATTTGCATGTTTTTTGGATATGTGTAAAAATTATTTTTTGTTTTGTTTTGTCAACTTTTATCTCATTCAAATCAATATCCTGATCTATTAGAAATGTATTTAGACTATGTCACAAAGAAAATAAAACGAGTAATTGCTTTGATATTGTGAATATGTGTGTGTCAATCCGTATTTATTCAGAGTGATTTTGATGTGTATTTCAAGGTTGTTGTTGTGGAGTTTTGTTACACAAAACACAAATTGTGATTACAAGTTTGGTATTAGCAAAAAAACTGCAAAGGAAATAATAACTGATGTCAAATTCAGATAAAAAAAGAAACTAAGCATCTACTACAAGTCTAGTTTTTTTATGAAGAGTTGTTTCACCAACAACCTATTTCTTAGTCTTGCTTACCAGACTTGACTCTATGTCTTCCGAATTTTTAGGCATACAAAGTGCACTTGAATGACAAAGGTGTGAGGAGAAGATACAAGTTGACTGTTGGTTCTCCTATCATGGTCTTGTAGCGAAACTAGCTATCTAAAGCTAGGTTCAGAAGAATGGGACATGTGTTATAGCGCCCTCTATTGGGCAAACATGCAAAACGTCCCTCGAGGCCAACATCTTATTTGAAATGTGTATACTAGTATATATTAGCCATTATTTACACTGTATGTTAGTGACCTTGGTCAGTTCATAGGATGGAGATAATGTATTCATCATTCATCTCTGGTAATAATATAGATAATCATGAGCACAGCTTTCTCCATTGTTATTAATGTCTTCTCCATCTTGGCTTGTATGCATTACATTTTCCAAACATTTCCAAATCATTTGATATTTCACAATTCATTTGATAGAAAATCAACCAAATATTTCTTATTGTCATAGAATATCTTTGAACCTGTTTTCAGTGACTTGTAAGAGAAATAATAGTGAAAGTCTAGATTCTTCATAGAGTGTTGTGTGGTTGCATTGTAGGCTACAGAATATGTTGATTGCACAAATACAGTATGCTGAGTGGTTGCATTATAATAACTACCTAGGCTACTGTTTATGTTGATTGCACAAATACAGTATGCTGAGTGGTTGCATTATAATAACTACCTAGGCTACTGTTTATGTTGATTTCACAAATACAGT
Source organism: Glandiceps talaboti (assembly GCF_964340395.1). Classification (NCBI taxonomy): domain Eukaryota; kingdom Metazoa; phylum Hemichordata; class Enteropneusta; family Spengelidae; genus Glandiceps; species Glandiceps talaboti. Next base: position 10,783,228 of record NC_135549.1, read on the forward strand.
ATGCTGAGTGGTTGCATTAGAATAATTACCTAGGTTACAGTTTATGTTGATTTCACAAATACAGTATGCTGAGTGGTTGCATTATAATAACTACCTAGGTTACAGTTTATGTTGATTGCACAAATACAGTATGCTGAGTGGTTGCATTATAATAACTACCTAGGCTACAGTTTATGTTGATTGCACAAATACAGTATGCTGAGTGGTTGCATTATAATAACTACCTAGGCTACAGTTTATGTTGATTGCACAAATACAGTATGCTGAGTGGTTGCATTATAATAACTACCTAGGCTACAGTTTATGTTGATTGCACAAATACAGTATGCTGAGTGGTTGCATTATAATAACTACCTAGGTTACAGTTTATGTTGATTGCACAAATACAGTATGCTGAGTGGTTGCATTATAATAACTACCTAGGCTACAGATTATGTTTATTGCACAAATACAGTATGCTGAGTGGTTGCATTATAATAACTACCTAGGCTACAGATTATGTTGATTTCACAAATACAGTATGCTGAGTGGTTGCATTATAATAACTACTTAGGCTACAGATTATGTTGATTGCAGAAATACAGTATGCTGAGTGGTTGCATTAAAACAACTACCTAGGCTAGGCTACAGTTTATGTTTATTGCACAAATACAGTATGCTGAGTGGTTGCATTATAATAACTACCTAGGCTACAGATTATGTTGATAGCACAAATACAGTATGCTGAGTGGTTGCATTATAATAACTACCTAGGCTACTGTTTATGTTGATTGCACAAATACAGTATGCTGAGTGGTTGCATTATAATAACTACCTAGGTTACAGTTTATGTTGATTTCACAAATACAGTATGCTGAGTGGTTGCATTAAAACAACTACCTAGGCTAGGCTACAGTTTATGTTGATTGCACAAATACAGTATGCTGAGTGGTTGTATTATAATAACTACCTAGGTTACAGATTATGTTGATTTCACAAATACAGTATGCTGAGTGGTTGCATTATAATAGCTACCTAGGCTACTGTTTATGTTGATTGCACAAATACAGTATGCTGAGTGGTTGCATTATAATAACTACCTAGGCTACTGTTTATGTTGATTTCACAAATACAGTATGCTGAGTGGTTGCATTATAATACCTACCTAGGCTACTGTTTATGTTGATTTCACAAATACAGTATGCTGAGTGGTTGCATTATAATAACTACCTAGGCTACTGTTTATGTTGATTTCACAAATACAGTATGCTGAGTGGTTGCATTATAATAACTACCTAGGTTACAGTTTATGTTGATTTCACAAATACAGTATGCTGAGTGGTTGCATTATAATAACTACCTAGGCTACAGATTATGTTGATTTCACAAATACAGTATGCTAATTGGTTGCATTATAATAACTACCTAGGCTACTGTTTATGTTGATTGCACAAATACAGTATGCTGAGTGGTTGCATTATAATACCTACCTAGGCTAGGCTACAGATTATGTTGATTTCACAAATACAGTATGCTAATTGGTTGCATTATAATAACTACCTATGTTACAGAATATGTTGATAGCACAAATACAGTATGCTGAGTGGTTGTATTATAATAACTACCTAGGCTACAGATTATGTTGATTGCACAAATACAGTATGCTGAGTGGTTGTATTATAATAACTACCTAGGCTACAGAATATGTTGATTGCACAAATACAGTATGCTGAGTGGTTGCATTATAATAACTACCTAGGCTACTGTTTATATTGATTGCCCAAATACAGTATGCTGAGTGGTTGCATTATAATAACTACCTAGGTTACAGTTTATGTTGATAGCACAAATACAGTATGCTAATTGGTTGCATTATAATAACTACCTAGGCTACAGTTTATGTTGATTGCACAAATACAGTATGCTGAGTGGTTGCATTATAATAACTACCTAGGCTAGGCTACAGTTTATGTTGATTGCACAAATACAGTATGCTGAGTGGTTGCATTATAATAACTACCTAGGCTACTGTTTATGTTGATTTCACAAATACAGTATGCTAATTGGTTGCATTATAATAACTACCTAGGCTACTGTTTATGTTGATTGCACAAATACAGTATGCTGAGTGGTTGCATTATAATACCTACCTAGGCTAGGCTACAGATTATGTTGATTGCCCAAATACAGTATGCTAATTGGTTGCATTATAATAACTACCTAGGCTACTGTTTATGTTGATTTCACAAATACAGTATGCTGAGTGGTTGCATTATAATAACTACCTAGGTTACAGTTTATGTTGATTTCACAAATACAGTATGCTGAGTGGTTGCATTATAATAACTACCTAGGTTACAGTTTATGTTGATTTCACAAATACAGTATGCTAATTGGTTGCATTATAATAACTACCTAGGCTACAGATTATGTTGATTTCACAAATACAGTATGCTGGGAGGTTGCATTAAAACAACTACCTAGGCTAGGCTACAGATTATGTTGATTGCACAAATACAGTATGCTGAGTGGTTGCATTATAATACCTACCTAGGCTAGGCTACAGATTATGTTGATTGCCCAAATACAGTATGCTAATTGGTTGCATTATAATACCTACTTAGGTTACAGTTTATGTTGATTGCACAAATAAGGTATGCTAATTGGTTGCATTATAATAACTACCTAGGCTACTGTTTATGTTGATTGCACAAATACAGTATGCTGAGTGGTTGCATTATAATAACTACCTAGGCTACTGTTTATGTTGATTGCACAAATACAGTATGCTGAGTGGTTGTATTATAATAACTACCTAGGTTACAGATTATGTTGATTTCACAAATACAGTATGCTGAGTGGTTGCATTATAATAGCTACCTAGGCTACTGTTTATGTTGATTGCACAAATACAGTATGCTAATTGGTTGCATTATAATAACTACCTAGGCTACTGTTTATGTTGATTGCACAAATACAGTATGCTGAGTGGTTGCATTATAATACCTACCTAGGCTAGGCTACAGATTATGTTGATTTCACAAATACAGTATGCTAATTGGTTGCATTATAATAACTACCTAGGCTACAGAATATGTTGATTGCACAAATACAGTATGCTGAGTGGTTGCATTAAAACAACTACCTAGGCTAGGCTACAGTTTATGTTTATTTCACAAATACAGTATGCTAATTGGTTGCATTATAATAACTACCTAGGCTACTGTTTATGTTGATTGCACAAATACAGTATGCTGAGTGGTTGTATTATAATAACTACCTAGGCTACAGATTATGTTGATTGCACAAATACAGTATGCTGAGTGGTTGTATTATAATAACTACCTAGGCTACAGAATATGTTGATTGCACAAATACAGTATGCTGAGTGGTTGCATTATAATAACTACCTAGGCTACTGTTTATATTGATTGCCCAAATACAGTATGCTGAGTGGTTGCATTATAATAACTACCTAGGTTACAGTTTATGTTGATAGCACAAATACAGTATGCTAATTGGTTGCATTATAATAACTACCTAGGCTACAGTTTATGTTGATTGCACAAATACAGTATGCTGAGTGGTTGCATTATAATAACTACCTAGGCTAGGCTACAGTTTATGTTGATTGCACAAATACAGTATGCTGAGTGGTTGCATTATAATAACTACCTAGGCTACTGTTTATGTTGATTTCACAAATACAGTATGCTAATTGGTTGCATTATAATAACTACCTAGGCTACTGTTTATGTTGATTTCACAAATACAGTATGCTAATTGGTTGCATTATAATAACTACCTAGGCTACAGAATATGTTGATTGCACAAATACAGTATGCTGAGTGGTTGCATTAAAACAACTACCTAGGCTAGGCTACAGTTTATGTTTATTTCACAAATACAGTATGCTAATTGGTTGCATTATAATAACTACCTAGGCTACTGTTTATGTTGATTGCACAAATACAGTATGCTGAGTGGTTGCATTATAATAACTACCTAGGCTACTGTTTATGTTGATTTCACAAATACAGTATGCTGAGTGGTTGCATTATAATAACTACCTAGGTTACAGTTTATGTTGATTTCACAAATACAGTATGCTGAGTGGTTGCATTAAAACAACTACCTAGGCTAGGCTACAGTTTATGTTTATTTCACAAATACAGTATGCTAATTGGTTGCATTATAATAACTACCTAGGCTACAGAATATGTTGATAGCACAAATACAGTATGCTGAGTGGTTGTATTATAATAACTACCTATGTTACAGATTATGTTGATTGCCCAAATACAGTATGCTAATTGGTTGCATTATAATACCTACCTAGGCTAGGCTACAGATTATGTTGATAACATGGAATATGTCACATATTGAAATGTTTGTCGCATGACTTCAAACCTATCTCTGTGTCAAATGTTTGTACAATTTACAAATTGAATGCAATGAAACTTAACCCTACCGGAGCGCTTTACTCGAGGAAGGTTTTGACAAAATGTAATAAACACACACACACATACACACACAGGACTCTATAATTGAGTACAATAAAGTAACACACACTAATATTATATCGTGTGCATGCAATGCAGTAATTTTATTTAGCAACAGTGAAGTATCAATTACATGATCGTTGCCTTGGAAACTGCTAATGGAATTGCAATCTGATATTTGCATTTTAATTAAGTTCTAAAGTATTGTATACAAAAGCTGCAGTCTGAGCTTTTAAGTGTTTGACTGTGGTTGCGTTAATGTACCAAGTCACATGTTTCAATGCAAATTATGTATTTTCTTTCTTTTATCAAAATGTCAGAAATCCTGACAGCGCTTTCTTTTCATTTTTCTGTTAATTACATTAAAGTAAGCAAGAAAACCAAGATCACTGCAAACTATTTACTTTTAATAGTAATCAGTCATTGTTTGATATCAGGTAAATTTACAGTGTCAATCCGACATCACTTTTTCATCATTATTATTAGAATTTGCCGTAATGGCATTATTATTTGTGAAATTGTACAATTTGGTGACCTTGATTGATAAAAACTAGTCTTCACATTAAAATGGGAAAAAAATTGGAAAATGCCAATTCTATCTTTGCCATGATAAAATGTTGGCTTTTTTAGAACTCGTTAGGTTTTCTAACATTTTTGACATTTTCAGTCCATTATATCAACATCTCAGTTACACGATACTTTTCTGCTTGACTTGTTAACAACCTGAGGTGATTGGCAAACTACAAAATGAACGAATTCTGTCCTATAAAATGACTCTCATTACAATTTCTGGTCACCAGAATGCCGATGTAACACCTTTCTGTTTTTTTTCCATATTTTGTTGCCATGGTTATTGGCAAACAGCAAAATGTAATAATTGTGTCAGGTAAAATATTAGTGTAATGTTTTTGTGATATTCTGAATACTTCATAGCTGAAGACACACCTCAAACATGTTTTATGCATCAGCATCTTTTCCTCTTCTTTTTTTTCAGGAAAATTGTAAATTTTACAAGTCAGAAAGTTTAGCACCACATCGGTTAGAAAATTATGTACACTCAAATATCAATCAGAAAAAAATGGAATGCTGTTATCATTTTACAAAAATAACAATGTACAAAGTAATATGTTCATCAAAAAATAGCATAGTATGAGAAGTTAGTTTCTTTAATTCTTGATGAGTTTCTAAAAATATAAATACAAAAAATACATAGCTTGAAAATTTGAACTGATCTATACATTTTGTAAATTCTATGCAATTATTGTACATATTCAGGGACGGAATAATACTGCATTACTATTTACTGCTCTTAATGTGCAATGGTACATATCAAACTCGATAATGGAAAATATCTCTTAGAAATATTTACATATCTTATAGTGTTTGCGCATAAAAGTTACAACGCACTGATCTTTTCCACAGAAGTAAATTGTTCTGAAGAAGGTCTCCACAAAAGTGATGGACTAAAACTACTTTTGATAATAGAAAATGAATGTTCACTTCACAAAACTAATGCAAAGTGTTAATCTGTTAGTTTAATGTAATGTCAAAGGTCAGAGTTGAAGGTTCATGTCAGTGTTACTGTATTCCAATGCATGTCGGTTTACAAGATTAGGTAAATGAAAGATTAGTAAATTTGATAATTTAAAAAAAAAAAGGTTACAGCAAATACAAGCATTTAGAAAAATAAAATGTTATGTGTGACACTACATCTCCCAAGTTACATTGTAAGTAAATATTCCGTAAATTGAAAATATCTGTGTAGATATTTGAATAATTTCATTGACTCTGCTCAACTAAGAATAGGTTTCCAGAACTCCCCTTGTCCATGTTTGAATTCTCCATCACCTTGTACTGGCATTTCTGGTTTGTAGTCAGTCAATGCATGAAGTGTTAATGGCTGCCATCCTGATGTCTTTTTCATACCGGATGATCTTGCTGTGGTGCTGGGACTTGGTACATCTGCCGTTGGGGGCGCTGTTTTTGACCTTGTAGATCTTGGTGTATTACCTGTATGTACAGGAAAGATGGCCATCAGTCAAAGTTTCAATACTGAGTATATATAAAATGATGATGACATAAAGTGTCATCTAAGACTTCAGTCAGCTTACTTGGTCTCATATTTCACCAGTTTATTTATTTTTTATTTTCTTTCTGTCATTTCAGCACCAATATACAAACAATTTGATGTATCTTGTTACTATTAATACTAACAAGGCCTTAAAAAAAATTGTTTGGTTCCAGTTACCCGACCTTTTTTACGTATTCAAAGAAAAAATAAAATAAAATCCCGAAAAGTGTGAAGTCTTGCGAGAAACAGTGGATGCGGAAACAGACATCAACTTAAAAAGACAATATAAAACTGTTCTTCCAATCTGTAATGGCTGTACATCTGATTGGAAGAAACCAATAACACAGTGACCATATGGAAAACAACAGAAAACATAACTATCTGAACTGACACTCACAGACCTATTCTAAAATTGAGCGTAATCGGAAGCACCCAATTTTTTTTTTGTTAGGCCTTAATAGCTAGAAGACATTGTTATTTGATGAAATTATTGATTCATCAAACACATTTCCAGTTTATTATAATTTGCATTAAAACAAAAAACATTTTGAAATGATGTACATCACTTAGGAGATAAAAAAAAATCCTCTCTGAGTTATATGACATCATAACAATCTACGCACACATATACAGCCTTTTTACTTAATTTCCTTTCTTTTACTCAGGGGAGAATTTTCTATTTTACATCAAATCAAGTGGGATTACCTAATCGTATTCAAAAGTTGCTCTTTGAAAAAGACATAGTCACTTGACAATTACTAACTAAGAAGAAATAAACACAGATATATTTTGTGTTTGATTACAAATTAGGAAAGGTTAAATGATCAGAGTATTATAGTCCAAGACACAAACTTCATGTTTAGCAAGGTCACGTAAGGCAAATTCCATCTTAGCATTTCACTGCTATAAACATTGATTATTTTGCATTATAATATATGATTGTCATGCAAATTAGCCATGTGGTTACTCAGGACTCAGACCTATTTAAAAAGAGACAAAGACTGGAAGTGGCCATGAGACACTACTAAGTTTTGAGGAGACAGGTGGGAATACCAAAGTCTGGCAGAACACAATAACTAACCTTGAGACTGTAGTGGTGGTAGTACTTTCCTTCTATCTACTGCTGACATTGCCTTGATGGTCGGAACAGGATTCGGTTTTGTCTCCTCTGGTTCAGCTTCTTGGGGTTGATACGGCTCTAAAAGAGCATCTCTCTTCTTCTGCTTCTCAGCCATTCTTTGTCGAAATCGTCCAGCTGATCTACACATGTTTTCTGTAAGAAAGACTAACTTTGGAGGTGGTTTTTCCTTTGGTTTTTCTTCTGCGACTTCTTCTTCTGGTTTGTTAATCATCATGTTAATCAACCAATCATCAGAGTCTTCTGACTCTGCATCAGAACCGTCTGCCTTTGTAGATTCTGGTTGTGATGACGATTTCTTACTCTTGCTACCATTACTCTTCTCTGTACGTGGAGTGTCTTCTTTCACCTTTTCCTCTCCTTCCATGATTGGCCAATCCACTGCTCTTGTCTTCAACCACTTTTTATAATCAGCTTCCTCTTCCTCCTCCTACAATAAAATGATTAGATACTCAGTTTTACAGCAAATTTTTCAAATTTAGTTGTACATCACATACCCTGTATAATGTAATTTCACATCAAAATTGAGTTTACAATAACCATCTTTGGGAGATGGATTGAGGTGAGTCTATTCCTAGGATGTCTACTGTAACTGCATATATATATATATATATCAATCAAATCATTGGGTTGTCAAATAAGCCCTCCTCCATCCTCAGCCTCTTCCTCCCTCCCTCCCTGATCATGTCGTGTAGATTAGGGTGTGTCGACATCTTCCTGTATTAACCCACTATATGTTCCTTGTATCCATCTGATGTCAAGCACTTTTTGAAAAAAAATTATATGAATTATAATATTAATACCAGTTATCTCTATTTGTACATGGAGTATCAGTTACCCTGTCGACACATTCTGCTATGAATGGTGATGTTGTTTTTTGTTCATGTCTGAGTGACTGTAGTAGAATCTAGCTTGTCAGTGAGTCTGTGCATCAGAGCTTTATAGTCAGTATAGTTTCAATAGCTCTATCGACACTACAACATAACCACCATCAAAATTTTAATAATATATATTTGTGTCATATAAGACAAAGTACCACAATATTCCTTCCCCTTGAAAATAAAGTGCTGCATGTAGCATGGCCATTGAAATGAAAAGGTAGGTATAAATGCCCCTATGGTATTTCACATAATATAACTCATACCACGGTTGAGTAAATCACACTTACAACACACCCACATCACGGTGAACATTCCAAATACCAGAAGTAAGGACCTTTGTCATGCTTGAAATGACATCCAGAAAGAAGAACTATTTAAACCCTCTTCTATGAGCATTCAATGCACTACCCCTGTCTTTTCATACACAATGGTACAGTCCAAATGATTGCTATCTATAAAAGATTATTCCATTCTGCATAAAAAGAGCGGATGTCAAGGGTCTGGGGGATAATGTACTAACCTGTTTTGTTTATTTGTGGCATACAATCAACATATCTGATCTAGTACAGGGGGTACATGAAATCTTAGTAGGATACAAATATTTGGTAAACGGTTTCGTGGGAATTTGGGCACCAGTCCATTTATGCACTTAAACAGAATATGTGTGTTGAACAAAAAGTCCAGATTTCACTCTGAGTAAGGTCAATTACAGAAAATCTAAGTTAGTCTGACAGTTTCCGTTCAGAGTCAAAAACATTCCTCTTTCCCTCTCCTTTTCTATGAAATCCTCATCTTTTCTCACCTCATCTGGTATCCATGATGGATGATATCGGAATGGTCCTTCCTGTCCCTCCAAATCATTGAAATCTGGCGGTGGGTTGTTAAACAGTAAAATGGACGTCTTATCTTCATTGAGTTGTGCTGATCTGAACATAACCTCGATTTTGTGTTTCATTTCCTTCACCCTCTCCTTGTAACTACTGTCTTGGATCTTCTCTGACTCTGGAACCTGTCAGGTCAAATATAAGATGAATCAGTTGTCATGGTAATGTGTTATATTGGTTACTACCAGAAAGTCACTGGTTTCCAGAAAATGAAAAGACAGAATTCTTAAAGTTTACCAAAGTAAGCTTACGCTGATAATAATGGACATAGGAGTTTAAAGATACAAGAATACTTCATTCAATATAAAGTCAGGGATATTACTGGAAATTATAACAATATTTTCTAAGATCTGTTCATATCTAGTTAAAGTTGATCTCTCTAAGTTGTACAGTATTTCTATTGTAGAATTTTAGAGATTGCGAAAGTTCTCTAGCCAAGCTCCTTACTAATTCTCGTCATCACAAGGACTGGCAACTTGACAAAACTGTTGATCCGATAGAGAATCCATTGGTCTTGAACCAAAGGACTGACTCAGTGACTGTATTAAAGTCAACAATGGTCTCGTACGATTTACATATATATATGACATACCAATAGTTCCCAAAATATTTGAAATAGTTTAATATTATGAAAGTCTGCCCTGGGGATGCATTCTTTCCTAAATGGACTTTATTACACAACAGTGTGAGTATTGTCGGTAAAAAACAACAATAACTTTAGCTGTTAAAAACCAGAATCAACATTTGACAACAACAAAACCACAAACAACATTTCAAAAATTTGAAGTATTATTCAAGATATTTTCCCACTGAGAGCTCAGACACTTTTTTACTAAATCCTTAACAACATTCAGTAGACTGATTTATGATATAAATATATGATATATATTTCTTGTTTCATCATTAATTTACCAAAATTGTGTTGTTAAACTAAAACACACTACCAGTAATGGTCTAATCGTAACAAGAGTTTGCACAGTTATAATTTTTCATAAATTTTTCATACAAAAGTGACTGTATGACTGCAAAATGCAAGTATCTACTTTTATACTATGGGGTATACATTTCTGGTGTTGAAACGTCTAAGAACATTAGTATATGTACTCTTACATTAATTACCCAATCCATTATATCACATTGGCATTTAAATACTTGAAATTATTCTAAATCAGCTGTTTCAATATATTTTCTCAAGAACTAAAGTAAAAATACATTTCAAATTGTGGTTAGTGGGTTTTAACAAATATAAGTCACACACAAAGTCTATTTACATCAAAACAAGCACTGGAGCACGAGTGACCACAATTTTGAATTCATTTGAGTTTGTACACCATGAATACATACTATACACAGAGTGACTCTGAACACCAAGTATAGTAAAGACTGCATACATTGTATGCCAAGATTATCTCTCTCTCTCTAACACACACACACACACACACACACACACACACACACACACACACACACACACTGCATAGCACTCTTTACACTGAGAATACACCATACATTCTTTATACACACTTTGTACACCAAGAATATATCATATCACTATATAAACACATGTACCCTGTGCATTTAGAATACTGCATGTACAATATATACACTCTGTACACTTAAAGAATACATCATGTACACTGTATGCACACTTAGTACATCAGGAATGTATAATACACACTGTATACATACACACATAAGCTTATACCAAGAATACATCGTATACAACATGTACTAACATTTTAAACCATAGGGTCTATGTGTAAACTAAGAATACTCATATATAGTGTATACACTGTAATACATCACACACATTGTATACATAGTGTACTTCAAGACTAACCGATGTGAATTGACTAAAATTCAGATGATAGAACATACATACCTCTGTTTCACTGTAGAAACTTCTTTTGGCAACTGTCTTGTGTCTGGTAAGACATTCTCTGACAAAGGCCCCATAGGCATCTTTGAGTTCAGCAGGAATCTTAGAATCAGCCCTCATTAGTTTGACTGTAGATTGTGACCTCAGCACTGACCATAGTGTATCAGCACCAGATCTCCCTGTTAACAAATCAAAGTATACACCTTATAATAACAGCCATGCGATAACCATGTTAATTTATCTTTCTTATATTTTCTGTGTAAGTATTGATTCACAAAAGACATGCAGGTGAGAAGGAATAAAGTTCTGTCTTTCATACAACTTTTATTTATGGTTGTTGTGAAAGGTGACATTTTAATACTGATACTGGGCAAGTGATCATTAATGAGCTGTTATACCACACAAACATATTTTTCAATTATTGGTTTCAAAGTAACAACACATAACTTTTGCAATACACAAAATCAATTTAAAAAAAAAATGACTGCATCCGAATAAATCAATCATACAGGTAAAATATAAAATTGAAAATGTAGTGAAATTTGAAAAGTGTTCAGGAATTCAATCCATACAATATGCTATAAAATGAAACAATATGGGAGGAAAAATAGTCACAAAATATCGAAACCAACCATGCAAAAAAAATTTTAAAAATCAAGACATTTCACACAAAAAAGTTTATATCATGCACAAATCACAGAGAACTACCTGGTGTAGACTAGAGATGAATTACAATGTCTCATCTCTTGTATGATGACATTCAGATAAGAAGAAAATAATGATAGATTCAGATTTACAGCACATTAAACACTGACAAACATGGAATAAATAGTGTTAAAAACACTTGTGACAAAAAAGATGAAGAAAAAATGATTCAGACTTAGACAACATTATATAGGTACAAAAAAGTATTGATGTACTAGTAGTAAAAAGTATATTTTACAGTCAACTACAAAACATATAACTTCGAAGACTAGCTTCCTTTTTTTTCTGACAGAAACGTGTCTACATTTTTTTACAAGAATTTCTTTCTATTGATCTTCTTAAGTTTTATCTATCTCTATACATGTATTGCATATTCAATTTCTTACATAATCTGAGTACTGTAGACATTTTCCTATGTAAAATTCAATACTCGTATTAACGATGAATCCACTGACACAACTAACATTATTCACCTACATAACTTAACCAATAACTACTAGAATTGTGTATGTAGCTGTGAATACTTGCTTTGAAGTGAGTGTATTATACTATTGCTACTTGCACTGCACTGTATTAAATACTGAAAAAATTATGACATTTATATTATTCAAATGAGTATGTGAGTATTCCATGATGCACTCAAATCATGACAACACATCATTCCATTTTTACAAAATGTGTTGTTTTGAAATTACACCATGATGTGATAATAATGACTTAACCTTTTGACATGTGAGTACAGGTGTTGGGTATTCAAGGTGTTTGTGCTCATGTTTGCAGTGTGTTCAGCTGTACTTTCACTCGTTTCACCTCATAAAGTACAGCCACAGAGTACACCACAAACACTTAATAATGATCAAATACTCCAAGTACGCCACACCGGCACTCATGCGTCACAGGATTCAGCTATAATATTGGCAACTGTTTCAAGTATTTTCTGACTATAGTATTCGAAGGGAATATCAATATATGACAGCATGAACCTGACTGAGTTTATGCTTCACTACACATGGAGAGTTATAACCTGCTATCATCAACCCCTTGCACTATTCAATAGAGTATAATCAACACATGACCCCCCCAAACACTATCCTATTTTATCATGCAGCCAACACAGCCGTATAACTCACCTCCATGTCTTCTGAGAGCTGGGTTAACTCGTATTTTCTTCTTTTTGATAGGTTCAATCCTAGGAAATAGAAAGTAGTTGGCCTGTTTGGCACCAAATAGTCGGTACAACTCTGCTTTATGTTCTGGTAATTCATCCAGCACATGCTCTGTCACCTCACCTTCTGACAACATACTTGCTTGTGTATCTTCACGAGAGAAATCAGCATAACCGCTCACTAGAGAAGTATAGGTTGATACCTGCGACTCACCGTCCCCAGAACGGCTCTGAATGGCACTTAGAGGTCTGTTGGCTAGAAAGTGATCGGTCTCTAACACACCACTCTGTGATTCAGATGTGCCTTTGTGATCTTGTTGAGCCTGATGATGTGCCTTCCTTGCTGCTTTCTTCTGTCTGTCAGAATCTACAGAGATAAAATACAAAATAAGCAGTGTTAATGAAAGGTTATCTCATGGTTACTTTGTAACTATTGACAATTAGTTACATTATAATTTGTTACAAAGTGTCACATCTTTAAATGATTTATTGTAAACAAGTATATACTTTGTGATACAATGTAACAAAGTTGAATGATTGATCATAGACTGTACCTTACTAATGGACTCTAATAGTGTTGTACAATCTTTCAACTACCACTTAACTGCATGTTTATATCCTCAATGGTATAGACAGCATGTATATTTCACACTTCTTAGGTGGACTGGTCTTAGATAATTTGTCCAATAACAAGAAAGATTGGATGTCCAATACATCACTACAAAGTTACCTCAAATATAACTTGTCACCACTTTGTTAACAAAACAATTTAAAGTCCATTACAATTCTACAAAAGAATACATCATACACACTCTTTATTCAGACATTCAAATGTGTAGGCAGCTCAAACATAGAAAACATGACATTGTAGCTTGCGGTTGTGTTGACCTCTGACTCAAAGCTGTAAATCAATTTGACCTCTGACCTTTACACACTGCATATTCCACTATTTGAGTATGACACATTTAGTAAATGACATGTCAGCAAAGTACAGCTGATAATTTAGTAACTTGTGATCTACTAAATACCACAAATCTTATATGTTGTCATCATACCCTTGATGGAATTCCAATGCTAACATTTCAGAAGGTACAGAAACTTTCAAATTAACATTACATAGGTGTGAACCAATGTTATATATGACATTATCTTTTTTCTTTACTGTGAATGAGATACTATCTCCTCCGTGAAAGCTTGGATTCTAGGCTGTATTGAAATCCTGAATTGAATTGTAAATCTGATTATATCCTGGTAGTTACTATGTCAACAACAGTAATGTTAGTCTAATTAGGCTGTCCATGGCTATGAATCTGAAGATCTCCTTCTGAGCCACAGCTACACTATAGTAATGTTTACTCTGAGAAATTTTGCCAAAACTAAAATCTTTCGAAGAACTTCAATCCACACCCTCCTAAAATTGTTGGTTCCAGAATGAAATTAAACAGAAAGGAAAGCACGGAAAGACATTAATAAGGCACAATATAAGAATTTGACAATCACTGCCTTGCATGTTGTTTGTCCTGTTGTCATGGTATCACTACTGGTATTTTGACAAATAAGTTCAACTTTGAACCTATCATTCAACAAATATTCAAATGGCCATTCCCATTCCTTCTCCACATCCTCCTCAAACCAAAAGAACACATCTGTTGTCATGGTAGAATCAAAGTTCTGAATGTGACTGTATCTGATTCTACATGAAAGCTGACATTACATCACCTTGTATGCATAGCCATGTTTACTTGGAAACGGACTTTACAACCAAACCTAGTTCATATATCTCAAGGAACTTTGTCTCAAGGAATTCCACTTATCAGGAAATATAACAAGATGAAAATATAGCAATTTTGACTGATTTTGTACCATAAATTGACTGTTTGACGATATCTCTTCAGTGACTGTATAAAGGTAAAGGATAGGCTAAGGTCACAGAACACTCACCTGTCATGGTATGGGGCGGCACTTGACAACATTTTATAACAGTAGCGTTTCTCTGACAATAATTACAACTATATAGTGTTTACATGTAAGATCAAGACATGACATAATTCTTACCTAAAGATTCCTTACATATCTGTACTAGTTCTTCTTCTTTGGCAAGTTTCTTCTGCCTTTCTGCTTCCCTTGCCTATCAGAATAGGAATGAAACAACAAACAAACATAAATCATACTCATGAATATTTAAATATGACATGAATATTCATTAATTATTCATGTTGATTTATTCGTTATTCTTTAATAGGTACACACATTTTAATATGTTTATCAACACAGGACAAATAAAATTTGTATACTTTACAGAAGACATGTCTATCACAAAAAATATTTGAATACTTTTTATAGAAAACATAAAAAAACAAAATCAACACAAATTAAAAGTATTTTATCTATGTTGAATTACTGCACAGTTGAGATGGCAACTAAGAACAAGATCTTCTTTATACAATATTTATCAAACAAAGTCGTACAGAACATATCCACATTATAAAACATAAATTTAAAATTTAAATTCCTTGTATAATGGTACTATCAGCAATTTGGTCATATTTCTATGAAAATTGATTTGATTATGTTTGCAGGATAAGTAGCTGAGGGCACTGTAAGGTATGGCATGTTTTATATGATTTGAGTTTTGTTAATGAATGTATGGGATATTAGTCAATGGGAATTTCATTGTAAATGTAGAGGTATAAATTTGGATAAGTCAGTGGGTATTTGGTTGTAAATTTACAGGTACAAATTTGGATAGGTCAGTGGGTATTTGGTTGTAAATTTACGGTTACAAATTTGGATAGGTCAGTGGGTATTTAGTTGTAAATTTACAGGTACAAATTTGGATAGGTCAGTGGGTGTTTGGTTGTAAATTTACAGGTACAAATTTGGATAGGTCAGTGGGTATTTGGTTGTAAATGTACAGGTATAAATCAGTATGTTTTTGGTTGTAAATGAAGTTGGGAATAAATGTGGGAGTTTCAATTTTTGGGTTTGAAGGTTGCTGAAATTTACAATATATTAACAACAAGATTAATATATGGCATATAACTGAAAGGGTAACATGAATGTAAATCTTATATAGTAATCTGATTAAAATCTGATGTTGGCTAGTTCTTCACCGCCATCTTACTTATTAACTTTTATTTCCTGTTTGATAGTTGTTTGTATTACATGTCAATGTTTTCATCTTTATGGCCACATAGACAAAACTAGCTAACCTAAACACCAGATTTTTTATCAGGTTGAGTACATACAGTGACTTGATAAATTATTTTAATTGAACAAATATAATGATTCACCTTGCGGAAAACTTGCTTTGTAACTTAGAGAAACATGTAGAGATTTATCTAGTTATTGTACATTTACATTCAGCTTAACAATCTTCTAGGCTAAAGATTTGGTTGGAAAGTAGTTGAGATGAGTGCATTTATGTAGTAAATTTGTTGCAGATTATATTCAATAAGTTACTGTTTTATCCAAATTTAGTCAATTGATATCAAGTCACCATTTAGAATAGAAATATGTCGCGCATAATTAGCCATCATCACATCCATATTACCCTTTTGTCAAAGATATTAAAAGCAGCAAAACACAACAAAAACACTGCACATGCATGACATATTGTCAAAGCACAAAAAAAACATAAAGAGAACATCTGTGCGCTCTCTAAGTTTTCACACATAAAGAACTACGATTACTGACTGATACACATATGATTACATTGTCAGAACACTGAGTGATAAAAAAAAACTTACGTTAGATTCTAAATCCTGTGGGTTGTCAGATAAATAGAGAAAAAAAGTGATGCATGATGGGAGATCAGTATCACAGCAGTTACCAAGGTAACACAAGTATCAAGATGCCATTACATGATTGTGGGAAATTACTTAAAGTGGAAAGTGTAAGTTTCAATCCAAAAATAATGGGCATACACAGCAATTTCTAAATTTTCAAGTGTCCCACTGACATTTTCTGAACGTTTTTTATTCAATTTTCTAACAGAGGATATATCATGCGGTTAATTCTTTGAAAAATTACACTTTATGAAAATACATGCAAATATTAATTCAACAATGTAATTAGTAGGTCGGAACATTTGCCCGTGAATATTAGGTGAAAATGAAAATGCTAAGAAAATGACAAAAAAACATGCATTGGTGAAGTTACAAAGCTGAAGATTGTCGGCTATTAATACATTTATTATCTGTATTATAGCATTATAATATTGTGCATTAATAGTGATTTTTAAACATACATGATCAATGTCTATACAACTGTATGCCATAATATAAACACAGATATCCTATACTGAAACATGCAGGTTTTTATCAATAAACTGGTGATGGAAATGAGTGTGTAATATTTCAAATATTATAACAATATCAGGACAAGACAATAAAATGTGAAATGAAAATTGATTATTATTTGTATGTCATAAAAGTCTTATTATGACTTGGCGACATTCACAAAACACTGTTCTGCATTTCCATTAGAATAATCATGTTTACTCTTATACTAAGCATTGATAGCCAAGTTGATTACATCCACATGCACAGTTCCCAGATAGATGAACTACTGTCACCTAGATAGACTGTGATGTTAGCAAACAATACACTGCCATATTGCAGCAACGAGAGTGGCTTGTGATACATACACTGTTTATTTAACATCTTTTCATTTCATTTCATGTTACATTTGACAATCATCACTTGCTTTCTACATTATCCGGATTGATCGATGTATGAAAAGATTTGCCAAAGTGTTCCAGGAATCCATTTGTTTTATCAACAAGAGTGTAATATTTTCATAAAATTATGTCAATATACCTAGTATAAAATAACCTGTACTAGCGCTAACTGGTTTCTGATACAATGTATGTCTTCAACCACAAACTATTTATTCTCGTAAATTTAATTCTTTTTGTGATGAATGGACTAAAGTTTCCTTTTCTATTAAAGCAAATGGTTAATTAAAGATTATAATACAAATTACATCTTTGAAACAATTTGACCTGGCTGACATTTTTTGTTTTTCTTTCATCTCTTACATAAATTGCACATACATATAGTTTATTACATGGCTATGGTAATCACTCCTACCGGTATATAAAATAGATTATCTAAAAATAAATATCATCTTGCCAAAATTATATATAATTATATTTTATTGTTTATCTAATTTTAATTGCTATGAATTCTAGGTCTTTTTCAACCTGGGATTAAAAACATCCTCACCAGAGTACGATATATCACATCTTAGATGCAGATATAATATAAATTACAAATATTCATAAAACTAATAATTCCTCATGTTAAGGACTGTATTTTTTTTATCATAGGAGTTGAAATCATGATACAAAAAATGTATATTTTGTCACTCAGTATTTATGATGCATTGCCAGCATGTGTTGGGTTGTGGCATAGAAGACTTCTCCACTGGTTGTGGTGTGTAGTAAATACACGTTTATAGACTGAGAGTTGAAACAAAATATAAGCATACATGTTCCGTTTCTTACATTTTCTGTTTTATTATGTAGATGAAATATTTCATACATGCAGCTGCATAACACTTTTCATCACTTTCATGATTCCTGAATATAATTCTGTTTAAATTTACATAATGGTTTCCTCCATGATGTATAATATCTAGTAATGTATTTACACTTTTGATAGAGATACTGGTCTATTGCATTGGACATGAGATTGACATGATGACTTTGATGCAGTGAAAAACTGATTTCATATGGTGCTAGAAATGTGACTATGTACTCTATGCACCAAGTGAAACCAGTCTCCCCTAGCAACAGTATACCAGTTTCCCCTAGCAACAGTATACTTCTTGTCACGCAATGCATAAATCAGATGAACTAGCCGCCAAGTTGAAGATCATGCAGAATACGACACTGATAGTGTTTACTTTACAATAACCTAAAATGAATTGCTATCTAATATTAAAACAGAATATTTTGATCTGGTTACATTTTTTTATTACCTGCTCCTTTTTATCCATATTGGCATTCCTTGTACATCACACTGATTTTAACTATACATTCTGATATATGACAGTACGACTCATTAGTTATTTGATTCACATACATGTAGGTAAAAAACAAACACTAAGATGGCTATATCTGTCATTGGAGATAAAACAAAGAATTGACAGAGAGACAGCCTGACTGACTGACGGAAAACAAATACATCTACAGATAAGGGGGTGAGTAGGAAATGATCACGAACACCTGATATATCAGTTTGAAGAAAAATACTTGTCCAAAGATGACAAGGTGTCACCTACCTTGGAAAATGCCATGAAACAGTAGAAACTGGCATAAAATCTTAGAAATTGGCATGCAATCTTGGAAGCTAGCATATGTTGGGAATGATGTATTGAAAATGTTAACTCTCCAAAAATTGGGGGAAAAAATGAAAAAAGTAAGTTTTTTGTGGTTCTAAGGTTGTAAAATGTTATATTTGTCTTTATTAGTCCCCCATATTACTACTGAGTATGAATTGAATGGAATCTTTTCATTTTTAAATTTTTAATATCTGCAATTTATGACAGAACCATAAGCTTCTTTTCTAGCTGTCTTTAATGAGTGTTGGTTGATCTAAGCTGCTGAGTGAAGTGAAGAACTAGAAACATATTAAACACAGATCTCATTTGATGATCTAGTTTAACAACTATGGTAATAAATTATTAAACACCATTATTATCATCCAAGTGATAACTGAACTTTTATACATATAATACTGTCTCACAAAAAAAATCTACCTCAATCAGAAAATCAAACTTGAACTTTTCAAACATTCTCAAATTTTTCCCCGAAAATTTTGATTGACATTTCATAAATTTGAAATACGTACATCAAAATGACTCACTGATGTAATTAGATTGTAATTATCATTATTTCATTTGAAATGCTTGGACATAATTAATAAACATTGAAATCTTACACAATACAGGTAATAAAGTTCAAAAAGAAACTGACATGTCGTTGCAAATGTCTATTTTTACACAAAAAGATCAAATAACAGAAATAAGTACCATGTAAGTTACGGGGGATTTAGAGATCTGTTAGGTTAGGATCTGTGTGTGACATATCACTGTGATACCTGACATTGACAACTAACTATAGCTATAATGATGGGTTATACAAACACTATCACTAGAACACCCAGTTAGTCTCAGTTATGTAGTATATCGCTGTATACATTTTGTTAAAATAAAAACACAGCTCAAATTAATTATTGAAAGTTATAATTGGTATTTATCAATTTAATTTCTATCAATTTTTTTCCATTATTGCACTTCTTACTATTCCTGCTATATTGTTTTTTTTTAAAGTATTCATGACTACTTTGAATTTATAAATTATACATTTTCAGTTTGTCAGGTTTTAAAATATTCCTTTATTCAAAGACTTTACAGGTTTTAAACCTGAATCACAACATGCTGATTTGAGTTGAATGAAGTCAAGCATCATTCATATTTTTAATCCTGAATAGCTACACAGTATAAGTAACTACTAGCGAGGTATTTTCAAGGTCTTACTTAAGTAATGAAAAATTATCAAAATTAGATGGTGATACGATAAACAATAAAAATGTCAATATTTCTAAAATGGATTTGATCATCAATATAAAAGTAACATATGTGTTGACAGATGAAATTTATCAACAGAAGCATCGTTCATTTCATAATGTGTTGATTTCATATGAATGAGGTCATGACATGACTTGTAATAAGAAGCTTTACCGACCTTATTTATTCAAACCACTGAATTTCTTAGCTTTCCATTCGTGCCTCAATCCTTCTTAAAATGAAAGTGTGATGTGTTTGCAATTCATGGCATATTGGATAAAAGAAATTACCTTTAAAAAAATTTACTCATACAAAAAATGTTTGATGATGAATAAAAAAAAAATCATTATTTATGAGAATTTGTATTCCAAAATGAAATGAATAAATGATTGTAGAAAAATAATGTCATGGCTTAAATTTGCAAAATACTGTTTAAGATGAATAGAATACATTTGACATGACAATCAGACTGAAACACCACAAATACATACCAGGGGGAAATACAGTATATCATTTGGAGACTACAGAGAGCACTGGATACCTAATTTGTATTTATTGCAATGACTACAGTGTGTATATTTGTACTCCAGCTGTACCAACTTCATGTCTATTTGACATACAAAGGAAGGAATTCTGACCTTTCCAGGCAGATCATCATTTTGAATCAGTATTTTAATTAATCTGACAACTCTCACAGCTGAGTCAGGTGATCCAATTGTCAATAATTGTCAGTGTGTACCTTTACATCAATTGCACAAGATTAGGGGACAACAATATAACGCCATTCTTTCTCCGCTGCATCTAGGAAATCTCCTTCATATTAACTTACTACTTTTGACACACACTTCAAATATTTCATCATAAATTTAATACACAAACAAAAATTTGAAGTCCAAAATCTCATTAATTTTACTGTTTCAAAGTATTGTCAGATTATTTTACAGTTGTATATTTCATCTTGATAGTCATTTCCTTACCTGGGTAATCTAATATGTCGTAAAATATGAACCATATATGGTATAATCAAATTATATTTCTAGAATTATTTCTCTGACCGCTGACCTCATCTTCCAGATCTGTAAAGCCATATGATCCCATAAAAGTTTCATCTGTAAAACCTAACTCCATAATTCACTATGTTATTCATTTGATAATTCTATGTAGGATTTCATCATACGAATTCTCATATTTTTACTGAAAATTTCACTTTACAAATGCATGAAGCAAAGAATTCCACATCTGTATAAGTTCCAGGGGACGGCATTATGTTCACAATTATAATACTTTACATTTCAGAAAAGATTATTTCCAGCGATGCTTTGATATGAACTCATAACACTATACAGATCTTATTTATTCAACTCAGAGATGTCGTGGTACAATGTGTTACTACGACAACCAGAGATGATTCAGGTTGGATTTCATGCAATGAAAAATCATTCATCCTTTCAGAAAGTTTGACTTTGACTTGATTTTATTCTACTTTCTGTCAATGATATAAAATTAATGTTAACTGTGTTCAAATTAATGATGGTGTGAACAAAGAACATACTATCCATCCTTGAAAGCAATGGATGACTCTTCTTACTCTTATCATGCTGTCTCATAAAATAAAGTGCTTTTTAGTGAATCAGAAATACAACGTTGTAGTTCTTTACTTGGAATACTTCTCTCAATAGGATTATACACAAATACATGTGTCAGATAATGACCTTTTGAACTATTAAAGTTGAGTGCAGGTGGTCAAATTAGGTCAGCTAATGTCACAGTCAAAATTCTTCCATGAGAACGAAATAATGATGTTCTTTACTTGGCATATTCTCACACAGTAGGATCACACAAATATCTGTTTGTTTAGACCTTTGACCTAAGAGGAGCTTAGGTCAAAGGTCAGCTAAGGTCACAGTCTTTATTTTTCCATGACAACCAATTATGATGTAGTTCTTTACTAAGCATGTTCTTTCACAGTAGGATCACACAAAAATACATACGTCCTGTTTTGACCTTTCACCTTTTGTGATCACAAGGTCACAGGTCAGCTAAGGTCACAGTCATTCTTTTTCCACAAGTTGCACAAAAGGGAGGAATGTATAGAATAGAAATTGTACTTTCTGAATGGAAATATATGAGATATCTATTGATGCTTCTGGAGAAATGTTAGTGGGCGTAACTATTATAATAAGTCTTACTATTCAATAAAAATTCAAGTGTAGACGATCAGATTACACTTGAGTATTAAATAATTGGCCCAGTAAATAGAAAGTTATAGGAAAGCTTTTAAAAATTAGTTCCAGCTCATTGATATGTCTTTAGTCATTAAGAAATGTTGATACTTTAAATTGACCAGATATAGATCTCAGCATTTAGGCTCCATAATACTGGAGACAGTTGGTTTCTACTTTATACTGATCATTGTCAAACATGAAACAATTCAAGTATTGTACATTTCCCCATGACTTCCAGAAATATGAATTTTTTAGTTCATCCCTGATGATGTCAGCAAACATTTGGGATTCATTGCCAAGAATTTTTTTGACTCTGTGAGTAGAAATTTTCATACATAAGTATGAACCCAGAGTCCATGAATATTCATTCTTGCATGAATTTTTTATGTAATTCAGAATTTATTGGAAACAAAAACAGAATCGTTTATCAGTGTTTTATTTTTGAAGAAGTGATAAAAAAGTCTGACTCTTGCCTTGTCTTAATATACCTAATCCTGTCAATGAAAATTTACAAAAATAATTCTCATTAATTCTCTTAGTATATTCGAAAAAAAAGAGAGAAAACTGGTAAATTTTATTCTGACTTTTAAATGTTTTGGAATACTTTCGAAGAGTACAATATGATTCTGCCTGGGTACATTTACGATTAGATTACGGGTGAAATTCTATTTAAAAGTTTTGCTTGAATAGAAACATCATGACAGACAACAAGTTCCACATTCCAACTGTCTGCATTATAAACCAAACAGAACAAAAATTCTTCAAAAAAATTGTTTTCACCTAAAATTCAAGAGAAAGAAGCTCTACAAATGCAAGATCTGAGTAGCAGCATGATAAATTAACAGTTTCCTTTGTTAAAATAATTATCAATATGAAATTGTTGGTGATTGCTACATATTTCAATATACTGTGTTGCTATGCACAAGAATTTAGATTATAACTCTTGATAAGGATCCAGGGTATTTTTGACATCTTTCTGTTTCAATGCTTCTTGCTGTCATGGTAAACAACATGGTTGCCATGGTGATATTCTTTGCTTAGGAACACTGATTTCAAATGGTGCTAGACTTTTGGTTTGGAAATCTATCCACCGCTTGAAATCAGATTCCTAAGCCAGAGGTCAAAGTTCACAGGTCACAGGTGAATAATAAATGTTATCTATCGTTGATGATTGAACAAGCCTTGAAAATGACTGTGAGATTTTTAAGTTTCAAATGATATCTTTTAAACATATGGAAGACACATACTAGCGTCTAATGATGTGACAACTTATAATTGAGGTGATACTAAATGACCTCATTTGTAGTATTTCTATCAAATTCATTCTACCTGTTTCAATAAAATCAATAAATAATAATCTTTATTCATCCAAATAAATTTGGAAATTTGTTGAGTGGTCGGTCACCACAAGAGCAGTGCCCTCGTGCCCTTAGTGTTGAAGAAGCAGGAGCCAGAGTAGCCAGGGGAAAACCTAGCACTGTTTAGCAGTATCAAACTGAGCATCACCCTTCTCAAGTTTACATACAACCTCGGTTAAATTTTAATCAAACCCAGCCGATGCTTTGTGGGTTCGAACCCAGACTGTAGAGTTAAGAAGCGTACGAGCTAACCGCTCGGCCACCGACAACCCATTGCTTGTATATATATATATATCAAATGTACCTAAGATAATTGATGGACAAGAGACAAGTATAATACAAGCTGATCATTTTCATGTCCTTTAAATAATTATTTATACTAAATCTGTCAGTAAGATTAAAATTTGATCTATATTGAAAGTTACAGGTGAAAGAAATCATATGATATTATCCTTTTCGAATCAGTCACCACCTTAGGGCTATACTCTATCAAAATACACAAATGAATACCATGAAACGTCTCCAATGTAAAAAGCATAATTTGTACCCTGGAGTACATTGACGACGACGAAACATAACACTTACCGCTATTTGTCGTTCTTTTTCTTCTTCCTGTTTCTGAAGATAGAGTTCATCTCTTGCCTGGATAAGTTCATGTTGGAGAGCTACTTTTTGCTTCAATTTGTCTAATTCTTGGTCTCTGTTCACCATCTTGAATTCCTGCCATTTTTGATAATTTTCTTCGTTTCTCTGTAAACGTAAATAAATGAGAAAAATCTTGTTTTATTCACCGCATTACTCCAAGCTTATTAAGTTAGTTTTTTGAGAAAACATATCAATTTAAATAAATGAAATATAACAACATAGTTAGAATAACTTTACTACATTTGTTTATTAAAATTAATTTAACAGTACAATGTTCTTTACAAGTTAATGTAATAAAATATTCATTTTATTTGCAGATAATAAACAAGAACAGACCTTAGCTGGCATCGCTATATTACTCATTTTAACAAATATGTCACATAACAATAGTGCTCAGTTGTATTCTTGTGTCACTATGGTGACAAGGGTCTGAGGTTAAAGGTCACACCATGCAATATTAGGGAAATTGAAAACTGTCATAGCGATAAACTAATCCAGACAAGTTGTGTTATCACAGGGACACAACCGCTTCATACCCTGCAGGTAGCCATACATCTAATACTGTCTGTGTATTTATATCAGCATACATACATT
Organism: Glandiceps talaboti; assembly: GCF_964340395.1. Lineage (NCBI taxonomy): Eukaryota > Metazoa > Hemichordata > Enteropneusta > Spengelidae > Glandiceps > Glandiceps talaboti. The sequence continues at coordinate 10,808,829 of NC_135549.1, forward strand.
CCCTGCTGAGTTTCTATGTTTGCCAGCACCAACCAAGACATTTCTCTAGAGTAACATAAAAAACCATGATGTAGTGTTTTTAAGCTGACTGTAAGTTTTATACATTAAATACCGGATTAGAATTACAAACACAGTAAAATGAGAGAGAGAGGAAAAAAGAAATGTCGTGATTCTTTTACGAAGTAGTGCAGTCAACTGTCATGTCACTGAGTTGATCTCTGTCATATCCTACAAATATTTGGTTAGAAATAACTACAAATATACAAGCTTTCAGACAATATATTCTTATATCAGTAATCCTCCAAAGAATACCAAAATAGTCATTTTTTTAATAACATTTTAACATCACAACTGATATCATTGTGCTTAAAATAATCAGGATTATAAACTCTCTATTTAATGATGAAATAATACAATAACATTTTTAGACTCTCGTAATCTCTAACTTTGATGTATTCCTCCCTATGCAGAGATTGCATGTAAAACACACCACCGGTAGTCTTTTGTTTAAAATAAGAGTTGAATTAAGTACAAATTAAGGTAGATAAAACCTACTCAAATCTCATTTAAAAAAATTTCTTTCTTGGTATAAAAAAAAAAAATGGAAAGTTACTCAGATGTGATCATATCCGCTACTTGGATGCCAGTACCATCATGGTGGAATAACTGCGGACAGTGTTGACAATATTTGCATTTTAAAGAATAACAAATTGCTACATCAATAATCTTTAAACAATGACTGTTTATAAAATATAAACAGATTTTTGTTATCAATCATGTAGAGTGTTGAAGGGTAATATATCATCACCTGCAACACTATGATGTCAGATTTGTCGTCTGGAAAAAAACATCAAATATTTACGTATTTGCATCAATTATACATCTATATTGTAATCTCCTTAATACAGACTTTGATAGACTGAACATTCTGTTACAGCAAACCCCTTTTATGTCCCCTGGTATGTTTCATCATGTATGCTGTGATGTCAACATACAATTAAACGTTTACATGTAACCTTCAACCCAACTTTTGCTATTAACGGAAGACGTTATAAATATTCATATCCATATAATCATACCTTAAAGGAGTTGAGTGGAATATACATACCAATTTAGTCATCAAGAACATTTAGATTTTTTAGTATATTTATAGCAAGTACTTTCATCGTATAATGGGATGATATAATATTAATGTACACATTATGACATGACACGATTTATAGCTAGTAATATTTTTAACAATAAATAATGTTGAAAAATTAACATTTAAGTAATTAAACCTAGATTTTCAATTAATTGATTGATTGATTGGTTGATTGATTGACTGACTGATTAAGTCCAAATTTGATATTTCTTCTGCATAACACGTACCTTACAAATAATGTTAGATTTTGCATTCTGTGTTATGTACAGAAAAGAGAGTAAATGATATCCTCTGAAGCTGTACATTAGATTCTGTTAGAAAATAACATACCTATGGAATGTCACCTGAATAACAATCATCTCACCTAGAAAGCTAACAAACAAGATGAAAGGAGGTAATATTTAAATGAGAAAAATGAATGACACATGGAAAAATGCACGACTCAGAGTGGGTGGACAAAACACAATTTCTTTCCCTCTAATCATATTGACTAGGGAAAAGAATACCTTACAAGGTAACACTGTTCCTATGCTCAGACCTGTCAATCACTATTTACCTACTGCCATGGCAACCCATTGTTGTCATTTTCTAAACCTGTAAGTATAGGTCCAATCAATGTGTTGGTTAAAAAAGAACTTCTTATTTACATAATTGATTGAGTTTCAGATTGCAAAAAGGTTGAGGACAAATCAATTGTAGTAGTGCAGGTAATTTGATGATTTTCTTTTTTCATGGAACTTGCTAGGACAGTGTTAAAAAACACCTCCTGCTGTGGCAATGAATAAATAGCGTGTTAATTCCTTAACCTTGTTTCATATAGTCCACTAGTACCACATACATGGAGAATTAACTGTCACATTCAAATCACAATGATTTTATTTTCTTGATTTTTTTCCCTCATTTTCCCATTTTTGCCATCGCATTATTTTCATGGCTGATAATTTTCTATAGGCAATTGACAGAGAATTGTGTTTTTGAAATGCTATAATAAATTACTACAATCAAATTATGAGACACATTAGCATACCAAGGTTAAATTCAAGTCCTGACCTTCATATCGTAATGTACAGAGAATAATTAGATTTTATTCCCCAATTATTTTTCTTCGTTCAGCCAAGGAAAGTACAAGTGACCTAAGGGGTCTTGTCACTACAAGTCACTATTCAAGTAGTGACAAACACTTAGGTCAGGAATTAATGACAAGAGTGATTATAATAACAATTCAGATGTACTGTGTGTACATTACTGAAATAACATTGCAACATTGTTGTTATTTCTATGTAGATGTGTTCTATAATGTACATTACTGAAATAACATTGCAACATTGTTGTTATTTCTATGTAGATGTGTTCTATAATGTACATTACTGAAATAACATTGCAACACTGTTGTTATTTCTATGTAGATGTGTTCTATAATGTACATTACTGAAATAACATTGCAACATTGTTGTTATTTCTATGTAGATGTGTTCTATAATGTACATTACTGAAATAACATTGCAACACTGTTGTTATTTCTATGTAGATGTGTTCTATAATGTACATTACTGAAATAACATTGCAACACTGTTGTTATTTCTATGTAGATGTGTTCTATAATGTACATTACTGAAATAACATTGCAACATTGTTGTTATTTCTATTATTGCAGTCTTTCTTTCACATTGATAACAATTGTCAATTTTATACAAAACCCCAACGGAAGTTAATGAAAATCCATTCAAAATTGTTATTGTATTTTTTTTTATAGCTCACTACTATGACAGGAAATTGTTTCAGAACCCTGAAAGAACTGAAGCATTCATTCAATAGCTAGATAACATCCTCTCACAAATTGTCAGCAAGATCAAACTATTCTAAAATAGGGGCCGATGACTGTATTGTTGGGGGAAGGGTGCTATGTAATATTTGCACTGGACAGAATACAGACACTTGAATCCTAAAAAACATACTGTGGTTGACACCTCAAACCACAAATAAACATACACTGCTGAAACCACTTTTATTTCAACATTGCGTGGGTGGAATAATGTACTGAATGAATACCCTGTACACTCCTGTAATATGTAGAAACCCACAAAGTGCTAGCGATTACATTATTGTGAAAGGAATTTGTATAGGTACAACGTTGATTAATTATTCATGTTCATGAAATGAAAGAGAACTACTTGTTTACATGGACTCTGAGTACAATATGGGACTATTTCACATATTAACTAAAGGGACTAGTCATTTATACTCATGTTCACATTTTTAGATTTCTAAAACTGTAACTAAATATTACTGTTTGTATCTACTAACAGTATGAAATGTGATATTAATACACAAATTAAGATGAAATCATATTTAGATCCACCCATTATAAATGAAATTGATATCCATAAATAGTTTCAACAAATATTATCGTATAGAAAATTTTCAAGACTTCTAATTTCACATTTTGAACTATTTTTTGCCATTTGTCTTCAATAATCTATCAACCTTCAAATAAAAAAAAAATAAAAAAATATTGCTGCTCAGTGTATCATTTGATTCACTATAAGAACTTAACCATTATCTAAAAGGGGTGACAGGGTCCATGGTTTGAGGACATTTCGTATAACTTGCATAAAAAACTCACACATACACATTATTAATTTATCCTTTCAAATCACATTATCCTTCAAGTTCATTACAACTGAAATCTACCCAAGTTAACATACTTTTAAAAAGATGCATAAATTCTTTCAACAATATATTTCCAAGGTTGTTCTTTGGTGAATGGTTTCTTCTGAATTGCTTCTGATGGGGTCAATTGCTTAAAATAGAATCCCTGTGAACCAATCATCACTGGAGTAGAGTCAATGAGTATTATACTTGGAGATATATACGGTAACCCCAACAAATAAAAAATTTAAAACATCTAGATTTTCTGAACTGAAACTCAACTATGAACTGCCATCATGATAAATTCCATATTTTCCAATTCACTGGGTTATTATTATACAAGCTATTACTAAACTCACCATAATTTTTTTCTTTGGATCATTGAGAGGCAGTTGTGAAATTAGGTCAACAGAATACTGCATATACTGTGTTTGCTTTTCTGCACTGAATAAACACGGACACTATATTCATTCCACAATGCTCAATTTTTTCATACGTGTTATGCCAGTATTATTTTCAGCAATATTTACATCAATTTTAATTTTAATATTGAATATGAATACATACCACATTGTTCTAAATGCAAGAAAAATACCTGAATAAAAGAAATTTATGCGAGAAATATTTTTTGACAGGACTGGTTGGTAGAATAGAATAAGTGTAACACTTCCATTTTTTATTTTATTTTTTGTGGTTTATATTTTGATGAATTTTTGTTTTCTGCTAAAATTTAATTCTTGAAAATATTTTTTCTACAAGTACTGCTAAAATTTAATTCTTGAATATATTATTTCTAGAAGTACTGAGATTTTCTTTGCTAAGAAAAATCATTTTGAAAAAAAACAACAGAAAGAGTAAATGCACAGGGAATACATGTTTCAGGGGAATTTTTTCGCTATTTTATCAATATTTATTTTATGCAAACATTCTTGAAGGAAATATTGTTGAGATTCAAATTATTTATGCATTGTTTCATAAACTGATGAAAAAAGTCCCCAGAAGCAGTGAAGTATTCACTTCAGTAACTATCCGTAATCCCTTGAACCTAAGCCATCCTTACCCGGTACTGTACAGTGAAAATCCATCATGTTAGTCTCACTGGGTTTACAGTTCAAATGAATAATACTTTCTGATCTGAGAAACCCCTCAAATGACCTACAAATCATTGCCAGCGAGAATTAACTGACGTTTCAGATTATACCACCTACGATATACCCTAACTAATATGTACATTATGTGGTTTTCTCCCTTCCAGGCATAACACAATGCTCTATCTATCTATATAGCAGTAGAGTTGTTTTCAAGATATATAATCTATGTATCTGTATCAATCCAACCTGTATTATCTTTGGTGCTATATTTCAAATGTAACTTAATTGACAGCAATTTCATTGAACACTGTCACATCCTATCAGAGCTTGTAGCTTTGACATATAAAATATAGTTGATTTATTTGCAATTAAGTCTTACATTGATAATTAATTTACCAATTAATATTTAATGATCATATTCGATATTAATTTTACATCATCCTGAACACTTCATTCCTGTCTACCACTCTAGAATCACAAAGTTTCTTCACATCCCATAAAAAAGTCATTTCATTCCAGAAATCAACTAATTAACATCATGTTAATGATTTGTTATTTCAAATTTTGGTCTTAGAAATTTGAATTAAGTCACTGTCAGTATATTTAATTACTATCTTTACCTTGAAAATGTTACATAATATTGGTAATTAGAAAGTAATAACTACACTGAAATTGGAATTTTGTAATTAGATCAATTTAATTCATTTGTTGTGTTCAATTGTATATAACCTTATCAAATTACATACGGCGAACAGCTTCAATAAAAACCTGGAGTGTTTTGTCAAATTAATGAAATATGATTTTTGAAATTGATATGGTTCAGTTGATATGTTGATGATATTGATGAGGAGGATAAAGCAGGAAAATCATCACTCAATGTCAAATCTATTAAAATGAACATTTTGTTTCTTATTAATATTTTGATATATCTTGTAAAGTTTTGATAAATGTGGATATGTTACAAATAAAAATGAGGTGCAAGAGTTTTTGGGTTGGGTTTTGTTCTGATATTCCTGTTTTCTTCCTTTTTTTAATAACTGAATTACCTTCACAGGAAATGTTACAAAAAATTTATTCTGCTGACAAAATGATAGATGAATCTCAGGAAAACCTTACAAAAAGAACACACAATTGCATTGATAAAATGTTTGATATTGAACACATTATTAAGGCTAGGTTTTGTTCACCATTGTAGCGAGTAGGCGTCCCCTATCATTCACACAGGTCTGAGAAAAAATGCACACTGGGGAAAACTTAGAAATACAAACATGTTATTGATACTACTTAGCAAAATCTAAATACATTACTTTAAACTGTTTTCAATAGCATACAACGGTACTAGTACTTGTAGGAGGGTTATACATTTCACTTAGCAAAACTCAACTGTGGAAACAGCTTGACTATTAAAATGTAGCAACACAACACTAAAATTGTTTTTCCCTGAGTAACCCTCTCCTATTTAATGTTTCTTTATATAGACCGCATACCAGAACACTGAGTGTCCTGGCTGTTGTTGTAGGAGGATATTTTGATCGGATTATATCACCTCCACAATACATTGTTTGGGTCCTTTAAGGACAATGGCACACATGGCATCCGGTGAAAACTATACTTCTCTTACTTTGTGTGTAAATGTTGCCAGCCATATCACCCCACACATTTCCATTTAGCAATGGTGTGTCACAGCGATTAAATTTCACACTCCTATGGTGTACTGTTCCACATTCACAAGTATGCTATTAGGGGGTAACTGTTCCACATTTACAATTACATGTATGCTATTAGGGGGTAACTGTTCCACATTTACAATTACATGTATGCTATTAGGGGGTAACTGTTCCACATTTACAATTACATGTATGCTATTAGGGGGTAACTGTTCCACATTCACAACTACATGTATGCTATTAGGGGGTAACTGTTCCACATTCACAACTACATGTATGCTATTAGGGGGTAACTGTTTCACATTTACAATTACATGTATGCTATTAGGGGGTAACTGTTCCACATTTACAATTACATGTATGCTATTAGGGGGTAACTGTATCACATTCACAAGTATGCTATTAGGGGGTAACTGTTCCACATTTACAACTACATGTATGCTATTAGGGGGTAACTGTTCCACATTTACAACTACATGTATGCTATTAGGGGGTAACTGTTCCACATTCACAACTACATGTATGCTATTAGGGGGTAACTGTTCCACATTCACAAGTATGCTATTAGGGGGTAACTGTTCCACATTCACGACTACATGTATGCTATTAGGGGGTAACTGTTCCACATTCATAACTATGCTATTAGGGGGTAACTGTACCACATTCACAACTACATGTATGCTATTAGGGGGTAACTGTTCCACATTTACAATTACATGTATGCTATTAGGGGTAACTGTTCCACATTCACAACTATGCTATAGGGGGTAACTGTTCCACAATCATATGACACTGTTGCTTTAAATTACAACCATATAATCAATGCAGGCAGGTAGGTACAAGTGTATTTTCATTTCAAATCACATCCTGGTAATCTGGATATGAAGTTCTCATGGTGTGTAATTTTGCAGACTACACTTATCACAAATGGCGAAATACAGTATAAAGAAAACACATCAACCAAATTAAGACACAGTTGTATAACATATACAGTCAGTATTGTTCTGTTATAAAGCAAATATCAACTTTTGATTTCATATTTCATCAACTTTTAATACTATTTCTTAACTTGAGTACTTATTTGAATGTTCTAAATATTTTGATGGCAGATAGCCAAGGTCAAATATTTTCAATCGTTACTATATATAGTATATGCAATGACAAACTTGCATTTTTGGTTGCATATAGTTGTATAACATTAAAAGATTTATTACAAATTGATTACTAGTATACATGGTGACCTTACACACTGTTCTGTAGCCTAAGTCTGCTCAAACAATTTAAGTCTGCTTTAGCACTTTGACAGGAGATTACAAAGGTGAAAGGTGACAGATTACAAAGGTGAAAGGTCAAATACTTTTCCACTTTCAATGAATGTTGTCCACTAAACAATAAAGTACTTCTGGTATTGAACATATTCATTTCAACAAATATTTCCAAGAGATTTGAAATAAAAAGTTGATACTTTAGCTTTGGTTTCATTTTTCATTGATTTAAGATGAGATTCATTACTAGATGAGGTGAAAACTCTTTGCACTAGGATAATGTTTTATCTGAAAAGAGACATTTGGGACAACTGAGAAACTAAAACTGGTGTGAATATTTAGTGTTTCATAGTATATTTTCTGTTACATGTAGTGACTCCTCTATATTATAACCCCAAGATGCATGGCGTTATTGGGGTATTTGCACAAGTGTTTGCAGTGTTCTCTGTGACCATACTAGATGAGTGTAGCAAGTGAAAATTTAGCAGAAACCAAGAAACCAAGAGAACCCAAACTGGCACTGACATGGCACGGAGTTGTTATTTTTACAGTATGTTTATCTGAAACAGAAAATTTCAGTAAATATATGATACTGTGTGATCTTGGCAATTTCAAGGGCAAGAAAGGATTGTGCCCTCATTTGCATAACATTTGCATGCAGGTATGCAATAATGTTTTCAGTATTGCACTGCCAGTGAAAATACCACTAGTATGCATGCAAACCAATGCAAGTAATCTCTGATACGTGTGTAATAATGAGTAATTCCTAATACGTTTTCTGTCACACTGCTCTACATTGTACGCATACACTTTTACCTTGTAAGTGTCAATATTTGTTGTTTAATGTCTTAGTCTCTAAAGCAGTGGGCACATTGTTGACCTGTTCATGATTGTGTAATCAGGTGCCTATTGAATTAAACAGAAATTAATCCTATTGAAACCACACAGCTTTTTACTGTGGGGAAAGAAATTGATGGTGTCTGAACACAGAGTTGATGACATTTTGCCATTTTACAGCAGTCGCATTTATCAGTCTAGGCTAGTACGTGGCAGCAAACCAACAAACATCTATAACACAATAAAATAAATTAACATAATACAAGGGTTATTTTGTAAGGAATAAAAATAAAAAGATGCAAAAACGAGAATAAAAATGATAAAAGAATTACAAAACAAACGTATAAAGAGGAAAAAGTTATAAATTGGTTTGAAGCAGCGTAGTGACTTAAATCTATCCATTTATTTCAACTGATGACAATAATCAAATGTTACAATTTAATGGAGTTTTTCTTTCAGCAAGTGACCTTCAAAAATGTCCTCCTTTCAGTGAATATTTCATGTGAAAACACTTAATGTCTGTCATATTTAAATGTGATAAATTGCACTTAATAAAATAATTATATCTTCTACGTATTTCGATACTAACAAACCGTCTACTTTCTTTCATTGGATAGTTCTCATCGATTCATTTCCTTTCAAAAAATTCCCTGATCAATTTACTATGTCAATTCCATTGAAATTAAAACACATAATATAACTTGAATTGTTTTTGACAATATGTATTTGCATAACTCTGCCAAATAGTCTATATGTTTGCCTTCAGGGATTTACAACAGTAGACATTGAAATATACAAAAAAAAAAGACAGAAATTCCACATACAGATCAATTAAACTGAATTCTGAGTATTCTATTGCAGTGACACCTGTATTTTATGTGAATTATTTCAACAATTTGTTGCTATGGCGATCAATGTTTATGACCTGGCCCTAGCATGTGCTTAGCCTAACAGCAATGGATTGTGGGTAAAAAAAAATTCAATGTGTACTTTGTGAAGTCAATTTGAATACTTGGATGTTTATAACATTTTTTATTATTTATAAAAAACGTAACTCATATTGTCCTTGGTGGATTATTTTTTAAGTAAAAAATAACAAGCTTAGCAAGTGAATAAAAAATTTACATTCATTTCATATGAAATGTATATACTAAAAAGGTAAAAACCTATAATTTACTTGATGTGCATACAATATATGTAACATCCCATTGACAGTTATATTTAAATTTTCCATTTCGTTCTATCACTCAGACCTAATAAATAAAACAAATTTTGAATTTTAGTTTCATTTTCTGTTTTTAACAAAAAGAAATTCTTGTAAGAGAAAATCCAAAATTCTGTAATTTTATGAGACTGGTTGATAATTCTATTTTTCTTTACAAATTGGTGATATCAACAACCATTCTTATTTCAAAGAAAAAAACCCTAAATTTTGTCATGTGGAAAATGTGAATGTTGCAAAATATCATTGCATTCACAATGAAAGCATTCACCATAGCAATAGTCTTCATGTGTTACTACTAGTACATAGTTGTATCAGAGAGATTGCCTTGAAACAGTAAAGTACAACTGATTCTACAGTGGCACCTAACCATGTCATGCAGCAATTACAAAACACATACAAATGTTTTACAACATACCTATAACAGTCTCTTTGTGAACAATATCCAGATTTTTCGGTTTCCGGGACATGAAAAAAACCAATGCTTTGGACAAATATGATGGTAGTATGTACATCCTTCGTTTAAACTCCGGATATTCAAACTACAACGATACTTTTCTAAATAACCCCAAGGTCTGCTTCACCTCTGTATTCAAACGCCAACACCACATTACAATCGTTGGTACCTTCTGTGTTCAACCAAACAAAGAAACTTTCAAAGAGTTTTGCATAACAATGTCTCCTTTAAAAAATTGATGGTACGTTGTACGTCCAAGTTTATCTACTGTTTGGTGCGCGCTAACAAATTTTCCCACAAATACCTATATATCCATCAGACATGTACTCTCATATGTTCACATCATGTAACAAATGCCTAATTATTTTTCATTTATAATTTTTTTTTTTTGGGGAGGGGGTCAATTTGGAAATAAAGTAAAAATTATAAAAGTGTATGACAAAGCTAGCTATAGTTCTTCTGTGTGTTCAATACAGGCCACTGAGTTTTCTTTGTATTTATTCAAATGATGATAAATTTCAAGGCTACAAAGAAGCCCAAAGCAAACACACCCCATGTTTAATAAAAAAAGAAGGTCACCATTTTGGAAAGAAATGACATTCAAAAGACAGCAGGCAAACAAAGAAAATTACATTGCCATTGCAGTGCTGGCCTTTGTCCTGTGTACAACTGCAAAGTTTCTTAAGCATTTACTTGAACGGAATGCATACAGACCAAACAATCAATACAGCAGCCAAATTGAAGTAAGGGCCCTTGAAAGCTTCAAATAGTCTGTCAAAATTTGAGCCTGAGTTGACTAATTTTACAAATTCTTAAAGCAAATACTATTAGCTGATGTACTGCTATTGGTCAGCCCCCACCTGACAGAGGTGACATGAACATGTTACAACATGGTACAAAGGGAAACACGGTTCCATTTGATAGGCTAATTTGTTGCTTCTTTGAAATCATGGCAATTTTTTTTTCTTGAAACTCCCTCGCAATAAAGAAAAGATGATATCCTATTACAGTGTGCTAAGCACTAAATGAGCTGTTACATAATGTAGCAGTTCTCCATTGGCTATTATTAGTTGGTCAATTACCAACTAACTGTCCAACTAAGTATTGGGTACCACAGCTATGAACAATGGCCATTGCCACCATTTTGACCTGAACTATAATGACCACACATAAACATACTAGTAGGAGCAATAGATATACCCTCATTAGATCAGATGGAAGTAATTGTACAATATTGACTTAGTTATATTTTGCAAACTGTTAATGGGTTTACAAATCAATAATTCTATTGTTTGTATACTATATTATCAGTTACTGGTAATCATTAATTATCCAAACACAAATATGTGATAAAATATCACTATATATACACAATGCACTTGTGAATTAATTTAGCAATCAATGGCCTGGATCTACCTTGAAATCAGTATTAAAACTGAAACTGAGAGGAGACTACACACACAAACTATGTCAACACATTATAACTGGGCTTGAATTTATCTCCTATGTGTGGTAGTCAGATTTAGCCAAGTGAACTGCCTCTGATACAAGTTTCTATTGATTTTCAGTTACCTATCACCAACTAGTCTAGATATGATGCTTAATAGTTGTCTATGTGCCCTGGACTACTGCTAATTTTGCACTCTGATTTACTAGGGTATATGCAATAAAGGTATCACTGAAATCGTTGCCATTTTTCTTTCAAATTTAATGATATTCTAAAATTTAAGAGTAAGGTTTTGTCACTGGTGACAAACAAATATCTATTCCACTAGTGCCATTATGAGTTAAATCTAACATCAATTGATAGAAACTAACCCAAACTACCAAACTATCGTGTTGTCAGGATTTGTTCACGATTTATCTTATTCACCACTAAGCTATTACGAGTATTAGTAGACATGGACATGGTACAAACTCAGTAATCAATACTACCTATACAAATTGATGTAATAAAGGGTAGAGATGTCCAAAATATTACCTTTACTTTTGTAAGTAAAAACTGAAACTGGTCAGACTTGAAAAGCATCACCCCAGGTAAAAGTGACTGAAAATCTAACTTTTTTTGACTCGTTTTTATAACTGCTCATAATGATTTATACATGTACTGAGCTCTTTTAAAAAAATTATGTATATTAATGTGGACATTGATAACCAAGTTACTTTTCATTTCAATCAAGAATTGTTAATACATGCACTAAATACATTTTGTACACAGTTTGATAACAATTTGGAAGTCATCTTTGGTTGAAATTTGAATGCTTCTTCTCTACTCAAAAAAAGAATAGAAATCAAGTTTTCTTTTTTCATTTCAGAAATAATTTATCTGAAGTTTTACATATATAATATTATCAAATTCATGAGTCCACTATATTCAAAGTCCAAATGACACGTATGTGACTGTTGACATGATCGAATCCACACAACCACCTGTTGGAGCTGTCGTGCAAGAAGGATTACCAGGAGGTCTTCTCAACATAATCAGCCTTATATATTCACTGAACTATGATATGTACTTTATATCTTTGTGGTACACTTTGTAAGTACCACAATGACACATGCTGAGAGCATGCCATGACAATATCACTTATATCAAGCCAAATGCATCTCAACGTCCACAATATAATACTCAAAAAATGTACTATCAAATCATTTTTTAACAAAAATAAATTGTGATTATTTTATACGTCCACCATGGAAATGACATCAACTGGTTTAAACTGTTCACTTCGTAACACTATTTGACACCAAACACATACTTCTGAGTCACACTTACTGCCTGCGGTTAACTTGCCCCTATGTAAAGTGGTGTATCTTGTTTTCTTTCACTAGAGTATCTGAAGACATTACCGGTATATCCATTTATGAAACTGTAATCATGCAAGGATAATAAAGCTGTAAAAACATACAGGAAGTAGTGTGGGTATCCTTCAAGAATCCTGAACTTTGCTGTTGAGGTCCACTCTGAAAACACCTAGGGGGGCCCATGGTAAATTATTTTAAAAATTCAAACAGTTAACTGTCAGTTTCAATTCAAAAAAAATAATTAACTTACAAATCTACACAAAGAAATTTCTTGCATGACTTATGAGAATTACTACTAGTTACTATTAAAGTACATAAAATATATTACTGGTAGCGATGGCAGTAGTTATCTTAGCAGTGGTTTTCTAACTTACCTTGGTCAATCACTGGTATACATGAATGAGTACAGTAAATCTGTCATAAAAAGTAAGGTGGGTTGCTATGCTGTGAGTCAGCAGCTGGAGGTCTTGAATGAAGTTCTTGCCCAAATACCCCTTTGTTAACCATTCATGAGTGCCTCCCATTATTCACCAATACTAACATAAAAGATGGCAAGCCCCAAAAAATAAATAATGGACACTACCATTTACAAAATAGGTAGAGACAGCCTGACTCTTTCTTCAAGGTTTCAAAGACCCAAGAACTCAAACTACATCTCAAAAGTGTTTGAGCTATTTGTTTAATTGACTTTTATTGAGTGCTTTTCACTTTCAAGGTTACTGCTGATAATTAAATTTGAACTCTCTGTCAGTAACTGCAATTTTGATTGGTTGCATAAGAATCATGATGTATAGTGTACAGCAATTGGCTAAGAACTGTATCAAATCAATTTGTCACAAATTTCACATCAGTCGTCACTGACAAAAAATACAGAAACAAAAATCACAAATAATTTTCCTCTCCTTTTTAAATTTCTTTATTTCTACAAAAAAATATCAAGCTACAAGTACAACTCACATTTCATGAAGGTGTGTTCAAGTATTTCAAACTGAAAGTGCAGAAATTCTTGCATGACTCCCAACGCCCACATTGCACTTAGTGTTTGAGTCATTTGTACAATTGGAAGCCATGCTTGTTCCATTCAAAAACCGCCCATTCAATCTTGAGAAGAGGTATATACAAAGCTAAGTAAATAATAACTTGTATACTTATGTTTGTTTAACGTTTCCACGCCACATTTACATATACGTCATTCAAATTTGAACACAACAAAGGCCACGTTTGATCAATTTGAGGGGTCAACTGGATGGCTGGTATGCAATCTCATGTAGCCAATTGTGTGCGGTGTTCTGAGACGCCAAGCTGTCAAATTATATGACATTCCAATGGGTGGGAAAAAATGGCCATTACTACGAGAAGTGTAGAACAACATATGATTCAATAAAAATTTGGTTCAGTCAGTGCTAAAAAGCCAATGATTTTATCTATTTCAAAAGACCACAGACCATAATTCACTTCAGAAACAATACACATTGTTCTTACATTGTGGAAATAATCTTTTGTAAACACTTGCAGCTGCTGTAGAACAATAACTGTCTATTGTTATGCAAATGAACCATCATGTACTTACACAGCTCCTTTACTTGATAAGATTTAATTGACCTTGCAAGAAGGTCATGATAAAAGTGTGTCAGGAAAATTCATCAAACAAAAACCAGAAAGTTACCGAAACACTGCAAGTATGTCAAGTTATGATAACGTAATGTACCTGGCCAAGTAAATCAAAATTATCAAGTAGTTGTATCTAAGTTTGTGAATTGGTGAAACACTGATGACATTGTAGACTTTGATAAAAATGAACTTCTATCAAATATAACAAATGGTAGGCCTAGAGGTAAGAGATTAAGATTAATTACAACATATACTTAATTCTTTGTGGATGTCTTAGGAAACTAAATACCAGGAAATTCTTCTGATCCAGAACAAGTGGAACAAGTCACCAGAAAGTGTTGTCAATGTTAAATCAGTCAATGCCTTCAGGAATGTCTATGACTGCCTACATCAAAGAATTTGTATTATCTGCAGATACCTTATCCCTCTATCTGGAGTGAACTGAACTAAATCACAGTAAGATCTAAATTCCCACTAAATCTATGTTAAAATGTTGTAAATGTAAAGCGCTTTGAGCACAGAGTAGGAAAGCTATATAAAAACCAACATTATTATTTATTATCACATCCTTAATTTGATAATTGTTTGAATGTACACTGCCCACTTTTCAGAAAAGTATTATAAATGAAAGTCTTACTCAACCATGAAATTTGTATGAATAATGATAACCTCTCTGTTTTCTGACTGTTATAGCATTTCCTACATCCTTGGATTGCCTACAAAAGTTTTAGTTCATGAAATATCATCAATTACAAAAGAAGTATCTTGTGAATAGAAAAAATGAGGTAGTCATACAAAAAAGAAAAATATGGAGAAAAGAACCAAATTTACTTTATGTTATGAGGTGATAAAGTACCAGGGAGACAAATAATACATATATAAGGGCTACTGTAAACAATAATGTTGTATGTGATTTATCTATTTATTTATTTATTTATTTACAGAAATTCACCAAATGAACAGAAAATATGGACAGAAATGTCCACCTCATCAAATGTGCTCTTCTTTATGAGGGGACAACAACAACTACAAACAAAGAAGATCTTAAAAGATCAAGCTGGAACAAAATGATGCTATAAAGATGTAATGCCATTGGCAACAACTTTACACATGATTTATCTGAAATTGTGAGTATATGTCTGACCCCGAGTTCACAAATCATGAAATGTTTTAACTTGATGTCATTTCACTGTGATTAATTCATGATGACAGGAATTGACAGGCATCTTAAAATACCACCTATCTGATTTTTGATCTCCTTCAGGAAATCTTACATAAATTGCCCTATAATTATTTATTTGTGTGGTCTACAGTTGTGTGGGTGTTAACAAATCTATTAGCTGGAAGGGACAACGAATTTCTCCTATTTGACATTTGTGTAAAACTCATTGATACATCAAAATTTCATCTTCAAAACTAAGTCTCTTTTGACCTTTGGATAGAACATTGAATAATTCACATGATGGCTTGCCAGGGGTTGTTTAAAAATGGATGCCACTGTTGATGACGGTTTTGTTTTTACTGCATTGAACACAAGTAGAAATCCTAATAAACACTATTTTTTAAGGCTTTCATTGAGGTCATTTCATTTTTGACCTGTATGACAGAGAGTAACATTGAGATTAAACAGTGTTTTATCATTACAAATTTCAACACATAATGTTTGTATCTTTCAATGATGTACAATGATATCACTATAATGACAATAAAAAGTATACAAAATGCGAAAAGATCATATAAATAGCTAAATAAATTACTAGTATCAAACATTTTTTTAAATACATACTATATGAGGAACACATGCATACACTTCCATGATCATGGAATGATTATAAACAAATGGATGTACCCGATAACTGTATGGCGATCATACCGTACATGTCACCATACCAAATAGATCCCAATTATGTGATGTTCCGTTATGGGTCAAAATGTATGAATGTATGTGTGTGTGTGCGTACCAGTGTGTGTATGTGTATGTATGCAATGTATTTGTATTTATTTGTGTGTGCATGTGTGTGTATGCGTGCACATGCGTGCATGTGTGTATGCATGTGTGTATGTGTGTATGTATGTGTGTGTGTGTGTGTGTGTGTGTGTGTGTGTGTGTGTGTGTGTGTGTGTACATGTATGTGAGTTGTATCATAAAGTGACCTACCTGTTGTTCAATACGTCGTTCATAAACACTGGTACTTTCTCTAGATATTGGTTTCTGTGGTGACTCCTTTCCTGTCTTGCTTTTGCTTCTCTTTTCTCCTGAATGTTTTTCTTTGGTCTCAGCTGGACTTGCTGTTGTTGCTGTTGTTTCAGTTTCTTTGTCATCTTTCTTGTTTATTTTTTCTTGAGGCCTTGGTGATCTGCCACTGAAAGTGTCAAATAATACCCAATCTGTTTAGAATCCATATCTCAAACTTCATCATTTTGCATATTTCACACAATGTTTCTTATATACCAATTTTCCTTTTTCTGTGTTTTGTTATGTGTATATTATTAGAAACAGATTAAAGAAATAATCTTAAAATGGAGATATATGCCTGAATAAAAAATCACTGTTTTCTTGTGATCTGTTTACGGTGTTCTTTATAAAATTAATGGAAAATTGCTTCGAAGATTGTCTAATTTACATGCAAAGTACCCTGTGATTGCTCAAACTATATTTTTTCCATCCAAATAAAATCTCTATTTCTCAATTCATAAAAATGTTATGAACCATTATTAAGTGCATTTTTGTCGCTGTATATTTGATGACTGTACGGGTCACATATAAATATATGTTTATAATATATTGTAAGTCCGTCCCTAGTGGAGACCAGCTATTTATACATCACTGTATTGTGTTTACCACATCAATGCACACTTCAAGCTATGGCATTCAATATTCAATGCATTCCATTGAAGCTGTACACTGTGATTACAGGTCAGACTTCACACTAAACAATGACGTCATAGCCTCACTGGGTTACCATGGCAACCACCTCAACACTCACAACCCATTTTGCTTTTGAAATTGACAATGCAAAACACTGTCATTAAATTCCTTCATTGCATATGGTGAGGCTTAGAAATTATACTCTGAAATTTAAAAAAAAAAATCTTTTATGAAAATTAAAGAATGAGATATAACGACCAAAAGATTTCCTCTGTAGCAATGAAAGCAATGAAATTTAACCATAGATTTTTTTTTAAACAGATTCTAGTGATATTATGGGATCTTTTTTATTTCTGATTTAGCTTTCTCTAGTAATATCACATACCAAGGAAGATGGAATCAAACTACGATAATATGTTAATTTTACGATTACATAATTACTCTTTACTCCTAATTTCTGAATTATTATAATTGTTATTAATAAATACACTAGCAGTTAGAAAAAATTAGCACATTATTTTTAATATTTACTAATTACCGGGGTACTAAAAAAATAGCTAAAATTACAAAATACATTTTGTCACTTTTCAGAATTTTCTCTTAATTTCTCAATGTTTACATATAATAATTTCAAAATGGGAAAACTGAACAATTAACTAGTAACAGGAAAAGCTGGTACTATTGAATTGATGAAATGCAAATAAACTGTCTAAAAAATAGTAAAAGTGAATAAAGGAAAATACCCAGGGCACTATTCGGAATATTCATTTTTCTTGTAATGACAAAAGAACACAATATCAAGAGAATGTTTAATTTTGTTGTTTATATAGCGAATACAATATAACCAAACTACAGAAATACAGTACAAATGAATTTAGTTATTTATTTACTTATTTCACTTTGATATTAGTCAGGTAGTTCACACAGGTGACGAACACCTACGTGTATAAACGTGGACCCCAAAACAAATATACAAAAGAAATACAAGGCAACTGGCAAAAACTACAGTTACAATGCAAAATCAATGAAAACAAACTAAAGACGCCTAAAATTCCATGACGTGACACTTTATACAGTAATAGCCTGACACCCAGGTACAGGGATTTTCATGATCAAACTTGTTCACAAGTAGCTCAGTGATGCTTATGTTATTTGTTTGTTTAATGATAAGGGAATAAAAGTTACACAAGTGTTTAATTTTGCTGTTTATATGGGTAATATAATATACACAAACTACAGAAACATTGTTGCATAGATTGGTTTCAATACCCAACTTTTGTATCGATATTATCAAACCCATTAATCTTACAGAGCACCATCACTGCAGGATAGAGCTACAATTTGTTACAACATCTACACAGATAGCCAATTAAACTGTTCTCTGTTAATTACATTAACCTTGGATGACATAGAGTATATTCAAGGAAAACTACTGGCATTTAATTCATTATTTTATTCACATGGGAGTTTTCAATTATAGAAATATCATTAACAATTTCATTAGTCATCACTTTGGGGATCCACCAGCATTGCCAATTTACATTACTTGCTACAACCTGATAATGTTCAAAATTCTGGCATAAAATGTCACTTTTTTGGTGTATAATTGGAGTGAAATTACTATAAGTGTTCTTGTTTTCATCAGAATACAGGTATTGGCTATTGATTTTTCACTAAGCATATCATGATCACAGAGAACTTAATATCAACAGAATAAAAAAAAATGTATTGGCACGTATAGAGGTATCCAGCTAATTATTTGTAAATGCCACAAAAGTTAGCTGTAATCAGACCTTATGTACTCACTACAAAACATATGAGAAGAACAAAATGCTACCATTTGGACTGCTTATGGTGTTATTACCAGTCAATAAATTTTGACATCAAATAATAAAATATTTATTATTCCAAAGTCTGTCGAAGTTAGAGCTTCGATAAACCTAAAACCTGAAGAAAAATAAAGGTGTTTGTTCAAATAAACTATTTCAGTTAGATCTCATTAGCCAACCTGTACACATGAAGCACTAACACTACTCCACCATGAAGCACTAACACTACTACACCATGAAGCACTAACACTACTACACCATGAAGCACTAACACTACTCCACCATGAAGCACTAACACTACTACACCATGAAGCGCTAACACTACTACACCATGAAGCACTAACACTACTACACCATGAAGCACTAGCACTACTACACCATGATGCACTAACACTACTACACCATGAAGCACTAACACTACTACACCATGAAGCACTAACACTACTAAACCATGAAGCACTAACACTACTCCACCATGAAGCACTAACACTACTACACCATGAAGCACTAACACTACTACACCATGATGCACTAACACTACTACACCATGAAGCACTAACACTACTACACCATGAAGCACTAACACTACTCCACCATGAAGCACTAACACTACTACACCATGAAGCACTAACACTACTACACCATGAAGCACTAACACTACTACACCATGAAGCACTAACACTACTCCACCATGAAGCACTAACACTACTACACCATGAAGCACTAACACTACTACACCATGAAGCACTAACACTACTACACCATGAAGCACTAACACTACTACATCATGATGCACTAACACTACTACACCATGAAGCACTAACACTACTACACCATGAAGCACTAACACTACTACACCATGAAGCACTAACACTACTACACCATGAAGCACTAACACTACTACACCATGAAGCACTAACACTACTCCACCATGATGCACTAACACTACTACACCATGAAGCGCTAACACTACTCCACCATGAAGCACTAACACTACTCCACCATGAAGCACTAGCACTACTACACCATGAAGCACTAACACTACTACACCATGAAGCACTAACACTACTCCACCATGATGCACTAACACTACTACACCATGAAGCACTAACACTACTACACCATGAAGCACTAACACTACTCCACCATGAAGCACTAGCACTACTACACCATGAAGCACTAACACTACTACACCATGAAGCGCTAACACTACTACATCATGAAGCACTAACACTACTACACCATTTCTGCTATCCTACTTGACATTTTGATTTTGAATTTTCGCTCGTCCTTCCAGGAGACGAATTTGTGAACTAGAAACCCATTTATATACTTGTTTTTCACATTACCGCCTTGGGTATGTATCCTTCGTGTGAACGCTACAGGACTAACAAGTATTCTATAACCAAGTCATGCACACATCATCATTTATGAAAATAATAATATATAATTAATGTTGTGATTACAATGCCAAATTGGTAATAAATTTTGTCTGAAAACATATCATAATAGGTGACATTTATTCACACTTTCTGCTGACATCAAGGGAATAGGGCGACTAGAATAGATTGTATATAAACTGAAAGGATTCTTCATACTCCCATATTTTTAACACACACGACTTCATTTTTTCATATTTGATTTTATATTACATTATTTCTGAAGAGACAAATACTACTCCATTTGTTTATAATAGAAGATTAGTATATTTTTTTGCATTTTTTAAATTCTGACAACTTGTATTTTCATCTTCTTCTTTACAATACTACTCAACTGTCCCTTATGGAACAAAACAAATTTATCCTATTAAATATTCTGTTGTATAAAATCTATAGTACAGTACAGTACTGTACAGCACAATACAGTTCAGTACAGTACAGCACAGCACAGTACAGTACAGCATAGCACAGTACAATACCAGTACAGTACAGTACAGCACAGTACAGCACAGTACAGTACAGCACAGCACAGTACAGTACAAAGAATACGTTGCCTGCATAAATCAGCTTTTGCCTTCAAACTATTTGACAATATTTACATTTGGTAGTTGAAATACACCTGTACCTCCTTGCTCTGTGTTTTTAATTATCAGCAATCAATTTTGACTTGACGCTGAGGCTAAATAAACAATGTATCCATCAATGTGGAAGATGTGAAAACCTATAGTTGTGACACATTCAGACTTTATGATTTCAAGTCTGTTTGTATCATGAAAATTTACTACAGTCATTGACAACATGAAGTGTGCGATAAAATCTGTGATTTGTTTGTATCATATTTGCTTTAATATCTGCTCTTAAAAAGCATACCATTTTAAACATTTTAACGCTAATTTGTAACCTAAGTTACAAATCTACCATAACTCTCATGATATAAAATAGTTGCTATATATTTTAATCTTGTCTTTAATAATGGTAACCAAAGTCTGTACTGGGGCCTGGAATGTTTTAATTTAGAGCAGGTCAAGTGAATATTTTTGATATTTATTCGGGCTGGCTGATTTGACATTTATGTAGACTATGTTTGTGATTTCCATCTGTGTATGTAATCCTACCAGGGGGTACATATATTGGGGCGTATATCTTGATATGAATGGACTGACCTTACAATGTAGGACAATATGTTATGACTGAACCCTTTCAAATAATCATGGATCTTCTTAATCACGACAAGTAAAAGTGATTAGTACAAAGAGGAAAACAACAGTAGTGGTGGTTATGATATGACTTTCTGTATGAACTGTACACAACTTACCTTTATTACATTGTTAGTTGTTACTTTCAACAAGCTAAAACATAACATTTTACAAATATTTGGATTCATGAAATTTAGACTAAAAAGTTCACAGGACATTGTTTGCTATGCTTTTTTTTTATTCATTTTAAGAATTTCAAATAATCACTTTTGTAAAAAAAAAAATAATAAAAAAATAATAAAAAAATTGAAGGGTCAAACTACAGATTAAAATCTAAATTATTTTAGAAATATTTTGGACTACATTAATGAACTTGAAAAAGGAAAAACATCAATCGACGGTTCAAAGAAAGTAAAATTATCAATTTTCTTCTGAAATTTGATTTGAAGAAGAAAGGAATGGCTAATTTTGGTAATTGGACCAATGACAACACGGACTGACCTTGTTTTCATTACATGTCATTCCATGGCTTTACAGATGACAGCTATTGAATGCAACAGGCAGACCCCCACTGCTGATTATTACTGCTATGTTTACTTCAGTCACTATGGCAACCAATTTGATCAATATTGCAGTTTCCTGTAGATTCCTTTTTAATATTTCAATTGGTTTGTATCACACTCTGTCACAAAGGTTTCCTTAGCAACACTTAGTGGGCAGCATATCTGGTTTTCTTGACAACCGAGGGGTCAACCCGTAAACTCATGCAATGCAATCATCAAGTGATTTCTACACAGTAAGACATTACAATGATTCAAATTTGAATCCGTAAAAAGGAAATGATTCAACACAATCTTTCATTTATGTCACTATTAGGCAAGGTCATTTTCAAGTTGTCTTTTTTCAAAAATAAGCCTATTGGTTTCATATTTTTTTTTCTATCAGTGATGACCCAGAGACCTTGATGTTACATATTTTTAATTTTTGAATCCTTACATAGCCAGCCAGTGATATAACAGCATATCTTTATCAATATAAACATACTTCAATTCTTATTTTATCACTCAGCCCAAAATAATTTGTCATACACTATATCAGAAATCAATTCGGAGCGTCACACCATAGTTTTAAACAATGACTAAACTGCTGAGAGTATTGCAATATTTTTTCACGGAAATGCTAATGAAATGTGTCTTTGCCATATGGACCCAATTTGAACAAATTTAAGAAGAAGAAAATAATGTGAATACTACTGACAAAACAACATTCACCAAAAAGTGTGAAAAGTATACTATTTTGTCTCGCCACGCATTATCTTTATTAATGACCCATCAAAACTCTGAGAAACATTTCAGCCACAAGGGTGGGAAAGTATTTCAAAGTAATAAAATATTTACACTTGAGTAAAATAAAAATGGGGATCAAGTTTTGTGTGAACATAAAAAGAGCTTTAAAAGAGGGTATCTGTTGTCAATAAATCACAAGTTTTATACTATAAGGTGGTCTATATCAAAATACCACAACAGGTCAATGAGGTATGACCTAACACATGTGGGTCATTCAGCCCGACATACTTACTACACAAAAGACTCTTCAGCAGATTACAGTTTGGGATAAAACAATCAATAAGACTATAATACTTAGAATAGACAAATTCGACCTACAGTATGTATTTCAAAGATGCCTGGCTTCATTTCTGTATACTGACATGACAACAACAAATGAAATATGAGCGATTCAAAACATTTTAACCTTAAACCAAAAAATACATCATCTGTCCTTGTTTTATGGAGGATGAGTAATGGGTCAATGTTTGAGAACAAACCTTTTGATGAAGCACACACAGATTCTCTTTGACCATGGTATTAAAACACACACATATTCCCTTTGACTATAGCATCAAAACACACACAGATTCTCTTTGACCATGGTATTAAAACACACACATATTCCCTTTGACTATAGCATCAAAACACACACAGATTCTCTTTGACCATGGCATTAAAACACACACACAGATTCCCTTTGCTCCTGGCATTAAAACACACACAGATTCCCATTGACCATGACACCAACAGACACAGATTCCCTTTGACCATGGAATCAGAAGGTGATTCAACCAGTCTAACTTTTCATAAAAAATAACATGGTTTATATAAATGAAAAATTTTCATAAAAATTTCAAGAATACACTGAATACGATAAATAACTTGCTCTGTTTTAATCATACATTTTCACTACAGCTCATTCCCATACTGTGTTTACTTCACCATGGGTATTGCATATTATACAATGACATTCAGCTTTTCAAATTACCATAGAAACAGATATCAACTCCATTCCTATTTTCATTTTAAAATGTTTTTGTATGATGTACCAAAGATACGTAACATATTCCATGAATCCTGTTATTATTCAATACTGTAATATCATAAAAATCAACAGAGAAATCCAACAAAATGACATAAAGTACACGTTTTTGTCAGGAAAGAAATCATATAGATATTCGATCAAAAATAAAACAATATTTTTATTTGAAATATAACAGGAAGAACAAAGGAAATATCATATTTTCTTTAAATTTACCAGCGTTTAACTAAACCTTCACTATCAATGGTTTTAGTAAGTGACAAATAGTTGATGCATGTAAATTTGATAAGAATGAAAATCTTATCAAAAATTTGACATGAACGGCAACTGAAAGATCATGGCAGCTTAACTCTTTATGCATTCTGGGTGACTCACATTTACTGGGAAATGACTCATATATGACCATGACCTTATTTTTAATCTCAACCCCTTCTCCATAAATAGAGCAGTTCACATAGGTTTCTCAAGCCAAATGCTGCAAAGCTAACACAATAAAAGTGAATATTTAAATAAAAATCCTACTTCCTACTACAGAGTAACACAAAAATGTTTCCCAGATGTTGGGTAACATTGCTTCTAAATTTGTGATAATGAAGGTGTAAAGCAACTAATACAATGGCATATCAATGCATGCTATCAATATATCTAACCTGAAAATATGTGTCATTCCCTCAGTGATATAAGACAATTGACTTTATATCACTGAAAACTGTATGTTTATTTTTGAGTTGAGATGATTGTCCACACAGCTGATTTGACATATCCCACCCCACTGTAAGTGAAATATTACTTGAATACTATTTGTTTTAGTAATGTTGCAATCTAGCCATCATTTTCATCAAAATTCACTCTCCATGCACTTGCTTTATGTAAATGATTTAATTTACATTACATTTCAAACTAAACATTCCTAGAATGTATTTTCCCGGACTTGTTTTCACTTTGCTGACCTGTCTATTATAAACCGTCGAACCGTGTTGTTCTGAGAAGTGTACACTTTTGTTGATAACTAAAGCTAATACTCGTGTTAATATCGTTTTTACTCTATTGAAATCAAATATGTAACCTTATTTAATAAGATCTTGAATTTTCTCCAACAAATTCAATCAATTTTTGCAAAAATATTTTTTTTCTTGAAATCTAAATTTTCAGAAGGCGCGAATTTCGCAAACAAATGGTGTTCGTACCTTATTGCAGTAGCTCGGTTTTTAATGGATATGAGCACCTGTCAACAACCAGGAAATTGGAATGGAAAATTTATTACATCTTTCCGGATTAGCGTTAAAACATTTTGCATCGAATTTACTGTTCTACATTCAATGCCAAAATTGAAACAACCAAAATTTGCTTCTCGTAGCATTGACCGCACTTTATTCAAGGTCAGCTCTGGTAGTATGAACCAAAAACAAACGGAAAAATATTATTTTTTTTTAAAATCGAACTATTTTACGTCGGAAAGGACAAAATAGTGGACACTTACGTCAACTTGATAAGTCGCATTGAAAATCCTTTGGCACGCACTTGCTTAGCACCTCACGTTATTCTGTTCTTATCGCATATTGATATTATTTTCGCGAATAGCAACAAACAGCGGCCATTTTGAAAGCTGAAAGAGTGTCCCGTTGAGAAGCCGTCGATCGCTGATTGGATTATATTTTCTGTCGATATTATGTTTATTGAGGAACGCGATGTTGGTTTATTTACTCTCAAACCAGAGGATGGCAGACGAATTATATTTTAATTGCTTATAACTGTATTGAATATTATCGTTAATACAGGTGGGAAGTATGGGCCATATTGCGCTAACAACAAAGGAATAATCAAACCGGTTGCAGATATCGCACAACTGGTATATCGCGATTCGCTTTTAACACTTATGGGTTAATTGGAATTTCTCGCTGAACTGGGTACTAATATCATAATTATATAAATATAGTTCATATTTTTTTCTTTTCTCGCTTGTTTTATATTTTCATTTTTACACTCTACAATAGGTTTCGTGAAGCCTTAAACGAAAATCGTTGGTTTTGTCAATAATTTGTGACGTTCCAACGTCATTAACGATAAAATGTCTCAATATTTATCATTTAACGGTGCAACATTGTTGACAAAATGTCGCAATTTTTAATTAGATTATAAAATAATAACTGTCTCACAGGTTGAACTTATAATGAAAACGATTAGAGAAGGTGCAGAAATACCGCAACATGCGACCACGGGATATTCACAGTGTCAGTGAATAATGATATGATTGAGAAGAGGAACAAAAATAGCTCGCCACTGGGCCGCTGAGCTGAGTGTTGTTGAAATATTACGACTTGCAACCTGAGTGAATGAGCTTCGTCGCGTCCTCAGCTCGGGCCGACAACAATTAATTTGACAATCGTTATTCCTCTGTCTGCCTTTAATCCATTATCAGATCATTTGGGGATATAGCACAGAGGGCAGCATGATTGTTGGAAACAACAAAGTTTGCAAATGAGATGGGTCATGAACTGGTCTAGCACAATGACTGTCAAAGAAAGGAAGCGTCAATAAAAAGCTTACCTAGCGCTCGCATCCTGGCTGTACTCCGGGTTGTATTCCTGTAAAATGTGTGGTAGTGCCGTTCCCGATCGTTCCGTCATTCTTGATGTACTTACACATTAATATGGGATGACACTTCACAGCCGAAATCGAACCAGGAAGCCCATGTACGGCGCTGGTAGAGGTGACCTTCGGGTGAGATAGTAAAGGGTCTCCGTCAGTGATGCCGCGCGCTCAGGTTTGTTGTCACCATACTATTTTGTTTATCACATGACTTTGTATGGCAGCGCTCTATGGTAACTTCACGTCACGTGACCTAGCGCTATTGTAAAGGCTATCCCAAAGAAATCGACACTGTCAGAATGCAATGATACTAGTACTAGTAGTGGTACGTTACAGCAATGACGGTATTATGCATTTCCGCACACGATCGAATCCTGACACCGACGACCGACTGCGGTGTTTTGTAGACAGCCATTATACAGTATATTCCATCTATAATCTTATTATGTTTCTGACATGCAGCCTAACGAAATATATAAGTATAAACACACAACAGCTCCGTGAACAACTAAGCTCTCATTTACAATGTCCAAATGTCGGTTTTTCAAGTACCTTTGTTTCAAATATTTCTTAAAAACGCTTTGATACAATGTCTGTGCTTCTAAAGGCATGTTTCTCTCTGGTAAAATGGTTTAAACTTATCATGTTTTATTTTGGAACATATTGCCTTCTTTAACTTTTACTTGCAACCCCTAATTTTAATGTGAACTTTGAAAACCGGAATTTCAATGTTCAATTTTTTTTCTTAATACCAAAGTGTCAGACGTAGGACCTCTCAATAATACATACATAGAGATGAAAGATAGAAAGGAAAGTTTCCTTGAAAAGTGACAATAAAAAAAATAAAACGAATATAATAATATTATATATTGCAACGACATCAAATTACTCATGCCTTATTTCAACTTAGTCCTGTAGTGCATAAGCTTGAGTAAAGATTTTCAATTTCCGCGACGTTCTCATTTACGGTCAAATATCTTCAACTGTACAGCTATTAGGTACCATTAGTTTTTGTTGGATTGAAAGGGACAAACTGCTTGGCAATGCAATTATTGTAAAATAGATGTATTTATCGGCCACGGTGTGTTTAAATCGACTGAATTTGTACTCAAGCATCTCAGGTAAATATAATTTCTCGAATCGACGGAATTTACTATAGCAAATATTAAAAGAATTTAGACACTGTTTATATGAGGCCGTATAGTCAAACGCAAGTTCACCTAAAGTTGGTAATGTACAAAGTGAAATCGGCGAGTTTTGCAAATATGTGTATGATGAAAGTTAAATAAATATATTATCTTCTTGCCCCTCTATGGCCCCAACAACAGGGTGGGATAGTCAGTCCCGAACACCAAACAGACACACACACAGACACAGACAGACACACACACACACACACACACACACACACACACACACACACAGATAGACACACACACACACACACACACACACACACACACAGATAGACACACAAGCTAACTAAAAACCATATGCAGTGTTTCAATGTGTGTTCTTGGGGTGTATTTTTCAAACGCAGTAGTAGCGAGTAAACACGCTTACGACAAGTAGTCTATTACTATCATGTTTTGTGTGCCCTTTTCATATTGTTGATTGTGTTTGTTTTATATTAATTCGGCATCATTAGGCCAGGTTGTGACTGTCACTTCAGTTTACATGTAACTCGGTTATTCAACGATAAATAACAACAACTAACATGTACATCATCGAGGCATCTAATTTTCATATATCTATGGACAATTTTCACACTTTTTCGATAAAAATTTTCAGTAATATCATACAAACCCCTCTAAATATGGGAAGCCGTTCAGGCCAAAGGTATTTTTTTATTTGCGTCTAAACCATGTATTGAAGAATACCTTTTCACTATAAAAGCCAACGGAATTAATCTCTGCGATGTATTTTATATAACTTTTCCATAAATATGTTCGCAAAAGACAGCTGTTAGTCATTATTTTATTATAACTCCTTCTTCTACTAGATGTCCATGGTGGAAACACAAAAGTTCCCTGTCAGTGTCCAGAAAATATCACGATTTTTCAGAAAATATCGTTATGAAGCCTTACAGTATTATAGTTTTATCTGAACTTTATAAGTTTGTGACGTCATAGATGTCATCCTTCACTGCACCTTGAAACTTCTCATAAATTTCGCCATGTAATATTTCCCAAGTCAACTACATTGTTATAAAAATACGGCATAATATTAAAGTATATCCTTGGATATGTGCATGACCTTTAACTTCGATAATAAGCACTTTTTTAAATTCTAAGTCTAAATTGTGCAAATATCTGGGTGATAAATTGATCTTTTTTTCGGTCCTTTTTTAAAATAAATATTCTCAAGTATTTTTCAGTGTATTTCCTAATTAGAAAAAAACAGTTACTCCGATCCTTAATTAAAACAGGACTTTCACTCCGAAAATTATTATTTCACAATATTACCCGACCTGATAGTATAAAATGTCATCACCAACGCACAAGCTCGAGATTGTCGTTATCGGAAACTAGGTCGGTTAGCTAACTATCACCATAGGGGGCGCACTTTAAAAAATAAACCTAACAAGAGAATATTATTAATGCGTCAGTCCGGTCCACAGTATAAAGTCAAACTCTTCAAACAATTCGTGACAATTTGAAAAAAAATCATCGTCGGGATATTCTGTTGTCGATATTTTAAATCATAGTATTATCAGTTTTATGTAGACTATATATACATCTAGCTTGTAGCTTAAAACAGGTCACAAATTAAACCTGTCTTCTCAAATAATCGATAAAATTTATTAAATATATTCACAGCTGTTCACATTTCCATACTCTAGTCCCTATACGGTATCGTTACGATTTACACCTCCACTTAGCGACCACTTTGGCACCCAGACTAGATTTCCATGGCATGTATCGCACGTGTTTACAGATATATTCAGGACTAGTCCCCAGGGATTAGTCTGTGCATGGATGGGGTACCTCCATAGTATATGCATTGTTATCGAGTGTGATATTTACGTAGAGTACAGTGACGACTATAAGTATAGGTAGTCAAGAACGGAGAGTGAAATTGGACAGGTACCAAGACAGTGAGTTAAATGGGATAGGTACCAAGACAGATCTAGAGAGTTAAGTAGGACGGGTACCAAGACACCGAGTTAAATGGAATAGGTACCAAGACAGATCTAGAGAGGATGGGTACCAAGACAGAGGGTTAATTCTGACAGGTACCAAGAAAGAGTTATACCGGGCAGGTATCAAGACATCGAGTTATATCGGACAGGTGCCAAGACAGCGAGTTACTACTAGTATTTGTATTTCAAACAGGTATCAACACATAATGATGCGAACTTCCAAATAGTCATTATAACAGATAACATAAAGCTTCATGAACCTGCAGTATTAACTTCACTTGTGTTGTGTAAAATACATAAAGTCAAACTCAAACACTGGGTGAAGAGGAAGATGTATTTGGTGTCATCATAGAGACGATGGAATAGAGATATCTCTTTTGTCTCTATGGCTGTATACAAATATCGCCAACACCAAGACGGGGAAAAGTACAATTCATGTATGAAACCGTCAGTAATTACAAGTGAGGTTCTTGGGGGAGGGTCATATTTTAGAAATTGGGATTAGAGGAGGATCACATTTTAGTTTGACTGAATAAATTGTCTAACTTTGCATTATTATGTGATTTTAGCATCCCATCGCTGCCACCAGTTCTACATCTCATTGCTACCATATTCGTTAGGGTTTGGGTTTGGGTTAACGATTTTTAGTTATAAGGCTATATTTTAAAAGTACATTCTTTAAATTTGGTACATAAAACGTAACTAATCACATATGTTCTGTTGCATTCCAACAATTATTGTGTGTAGGAACGAAAATCGAAAGACTTTGCCCTCACCACGTTATGGAAGGCATTCGGTTTAAATCTGGTGATAATGAACTTGTCTAAAAACCAACAGCCACTGGCAAAAACGTATGTTATACTTCTGTCTGTGTCTCTGAACACACTATCTACAAAAACTACTGCATCGATTCTAATGAAACTTGCTACACATCTTCCATATGTATAATATTTGGTAAAAATAATTTGGTACATGAGTAAACATTCAAAAAATGTATGCAAATACCCCAGCAACCATGACTACACCCATAGTAACAGCCAAATGGTGATGTATTTCACAAAGATAACAACAGCGATTCGTAGACAAGTGAACAAACATTCAAAAAAGAATATGCAAATATGCCTAGCAACAATACCACGCCCATGGCAACAGCTAAATGATCACATATATCATGAAAATAACAACAGGGATTAATAGACAAAGGAATAAACATTGAAAAATGTATGCAAATATACCTGGCAACAAGACCACGCTCATAGAAACAGTCAGATGATCATGTATATGGTAAAGATAACACCAGGGATTCATAGACAAGTGAACGAACATTTAAAAAATGTATGCAAATATGTCTAGCAACATGACCCCACCCATAGCAACATTAAAGTGATCACATATATTGCAGAGATAACAACATGATAGGCACTGGATAGTCATTCAGCAAATGAACACCTGTACCTACATGTAGCATGGATCAGCATGTGGGTAAACATTTTGACACCTGTACAGTTGTGCTACAATGCCATAGAAATCTATCCAAGTTTGACCAGATTCCCCTTTGTTAACAACACTAAGCAGCTCATTTGAGTCCAACACTGAGCATCTAATTTGTATCCGACACTGAGCATCTAATTTGTGTCCGACACTGAGCATCTAATTTGTGTCCGACACTGAGCATCTAGTCTGTGTCCGACACTGAGCATGTAATTTTTATCTGACACTTAGCAACTTATATATGTCTGACACTGAGCATCTAATTTGTGTCCAACACTGAGCAACTAATTTGAGTCCGACACTGAGCATCTAATTTGTGTCCGACACCGGGCGACTTATTTGAGTCTGACAATGAGCTTCTAATTTGGGTCCAACACTGAGTGACTTATTTGAGTCTGACAATGAGTAGTTGGTAATTAGAGAATTTGGAGTAATTTGTGTATGTAATTTCTTCTACTTGTCTCCCATCCGTTTACTAGACATAGATATTGCATAAAGTAAATGCACATTTCCCATTAGAAAAACATCTTCAATCATATTCCAAGAGAATATAATTTTGTAAAACTGCATTTCTGACGTTTACGTTTGATTACAGTGGACTTGTTATTACACATATGTCATTTTTTCTGATTTAGATGTCTGCATGTAGTTGAAAACTGTTGTTACGGTTTTACTAATTTGAATATTTGTGTTACTTTGTTAGAACGTTTCACCATGTGCCATGGTTTCACATTGCATTGCACAAGCGGGCTATCTTGCTGGAGAATTCGCCAAGATAAATTCATACGATTGTCTTTACTATTTCATTGTAAATTAAAGTTGAAAATATTTTTTTGTACTTCGATAATTAGGAACATATTTGTATGTCCGCGTTTATGTTTCCCGCGTAGGTAAGTTAATGAAAACACATGCCTCAACGTACTCTGGGGACGTACTGCTGGAGGTGAGTTACGCTAGTGTAACAGCGGCTTCTCTGCTGGTGTAACGCGAGTGTCTCTACACTGAGCTCGAGTAACTCGACAGAGTGTACTTCTGAAAAATCTAGGTATATCGTTGTACCAGAGAAGCAAGTAACAGCGAAGGTACACGGGAGTACATCTGGAGTTAATGCGCTTGTGGGGAATTTGCGTGTGTATCACCCATAATGCGCGTTCTGCTCTGCTCCGCTCTAGCTCTGCTCTGCGCTGCGCTGCTCTATTCGATATTCTGCTCTATTCTGCCCACAGGGGGCAGCGAGCATGTAGCTGATTGATCGATTGATTGATCGGTTGATTTATTGATTGATTGATTGATTGATTTATTATTTGGTTGAATGATTGATCGATTGAATGATCAATTTTTGTGGTGCAATATAACTTGTTTTGTGTGTGATATTGATCAATTCACTCCATTGAGTTTTAAAACTATATCTTTTTCTTTCCCTGGTTACTTTGCTCTCAGCTATATCTCAGACCACTAGCAGTCTGAGGCTGTATGTAAGTCTCTCTTTTCTTTATTGACTAAATAAAGACGCCTTGTCCATTCTTCTAATCGTATCTAAATTAAAACATTTAATATTCCTAATCTTATAATTGGCGAGAGATCACTTACATTAACAGTTTACTTTATCTCTCATCTGGGAGATTATCACACTGGACAAACATTCGATCATGCATAAACTAGTAAGAAAGAGAATTTCTCTTGTGATTAATATGTACAGTGTTACATTAACCCTTTATCACTTTAATCAATGCCCCAACGAAAGCCTGTTGGTATAATTTTTAGTTTTACATGTAATGAGTAATTTTCGGTAATTAAACTACATCTTAACAATGCAATCTTCAAATTTAATTTAACTTAGTGTGTATACATCAACCATAACAAATCACACGTGTTTGTGTAGTCTTTTATGTAGTTTTTTTTATTGTGATGTGTAATTTGCATAATAGTAATTTTTCATAATTTGGCAATATCTTTAGAATGCAAGTTTCAGATAACTTATTATATGCGATTATGGTAAAGAAGTGCATTTTATAATGTGTCCTTTAAATTTTGTTGATGTAGATTATAATCGTAATGGTTAATTTGCATAATTAATGATCCTTCGATAATTAGGCAAATATGTTAATGATGCAAGCTTCAAATTTCATATAGTTTGATATAATTATTGTTCCAATTAAGGGGTACATCATGTATAATACCTATAGCACAGAATTTTGCGTTCCAACAGTGTGTGTAAGACCAAAAATCTATCTTTTGCCCTTTCTGGAGGCGTTCAGTGTAAATCTGGTATTGCTATAGAATGAGAATACAGTAGTAATTAAAGTGGAGGGGGGTTTTGACAGTGGCTACTAGTCATTAAACAAGTGACAGTGAATGGTCAAATATAAGTAACCTTTTATTTGGAAACAAAAATAAAGAAAAATACCATGTTCGTTGTTAATTTGACTTCGCTTCGCAACTTCAGTGATTTAAATAGCGCCCCCAGAGTTTGTTTCTGATTTATTTTATACTAAACTATGGTTACACATTTTATGTATATAGTACAACTCTACGAGTCAATGAAAATAGTCGAAATTAAGAAATGAAAAAAATGAAGGTGACGTTTGTGTAACAAAAATATCTATGACTAAATATTTCACTCCTTACATTTCTATTACAAACATGTAACAAATGTGTAAACTGCCCATCCTCCAATTTATCAGATATATAGTTTTACTTTAATGAAAAAAAATATAACTCCACAATAAACAAATGATAAACAAAAAGTTATTTTTATTCAAAACAGATATTCAAATATTAGCGCCTATAAACTCAGACCACTATGTTTGTCGACCTCTGTTTACCTAAGTGTCACGTGGTTTTCTTGATGTAAACAACCTGACATATCCGCCATTTTGATTTAGATATTCACGTTCGAGTCATTCAATGGAGTTGTCTAAGTTGTATACAGGATCGGGTTCATAAAATTCGATGGATTATCGTCGGGAGTTTGAGATAAGCTGGCACAGATGACGTATTCATGGTCTAGAGACGTGGACGAAGCACACAAAAACCACTGCTGGTGTTGATTTGACAAGTTTTGGTGGGAGGCGCAAGCCACATTTGTGGAATATTTTTGTGAGAAGGCAACATGGCTGACCTCAAAGCTCGTATAACAAATATGGAAACGAAGAAAAAGCCGGTCACTCAAAAGGTTTGAGTCAATGTCATTGTCTATGACAGTGTCGAACGTTTAAATTTCTGTATATCGTAATTATTTATCCAAAGAAGAGAAGTTAAATATCACGAAAAAAAATCACTTGCGGAAAGCAAACCGATTGCAATGAAAATGAATTGTTACTGATACTACTAGAATGTATGTACATGTACGTATGTAGTCGGCCTAATAATAACACAGAGGAAGACGATTTTGATGAACATAGGCTCATTTTTGAAAGAGTTGTTGGTGTTAGAAGATGGCTCAATTGATCGTTGTACAAGTGTGTTTTTATGTCACATTCACAACTTCAACGTAACGTCTTCACATATGTAAGAGTGTAATGTACATTGTATTTTCTGAGTTTGAAAGAGCGTGTAATAGCAGTGAAAAACACAGGCTAAAACACGTCCCTGGACAATATTATCATTGTTTTCCCTATCTTTTACAGGGTGCTTCATCTAAGGTAGCTCAAAATTTAACCAAGCAAGATTTATTAAAACTACTGAGTTTACTGGAAGGAGAGTTGCAAGCCAGAGATCTTGTCATCCTCAATCTAAAGGTAAGCTGTCAAGTTCTAGTCTGTCAGGTCATGGTTTGGCAAAGGAATGAAACTAAGAAAAACCCCACACACTCTCAGATATATTAGGAAACGCATTTGGAATTAAAAATCATAATATTTATGAGATTTCACATCAAATTTCTTGTTCAATTTATTATTTATAATTTATTGTGAAATCTCCAGACAGTACACAATTTGAGATCCTTGGAAGGAAACTTTCAAATGGTAGATTTGTATATTTGGAGAGTTCATTGATCCACATTAGACGATCTAAGACAAGCTAAAGGTGATATGTTTGACAATGTACCATGACTACAATTAATATGAAAGAATTGAAACTGTCAGTAAACACTCTGTGTCCAAAAACCACTTCAAACTGTCTATGAAGCTGACAGTAGATACTCTTGTATTACCATTACTTATTTGTACAACAATGAAAGTATTGTATAAATTGACTTCAATGGTTTTCAAAAAATTAAAAGTAGAACTAGTCAGTTCTTTTGCTCATATTCCCTGAATGATAAATCAGGACAGGGGACTAAAGTACAAAAAAATGTAAGACAGTTTTAATATTATCATGTTACTGGTACATTTAGTTTTCAGGCAACCAACTTTGATGTCTGTGAATAAACATACACATTATTCATAAGTTGCATTGTAACTGATATACACATAATATTAACTATTTTTTAATGGATGGGTTGTACCATGACATCATTTATTTTTGTCTGGAATTTATTGTTGGTGGTGTCTGATTTCCTGTCAGAAAATCCCATCAAACACATTTTGTTATATCGCATAATTGAAATTTACATCGTCAACACAGTCAACTTGTCTTTCCACCAAGGAATGAAATATTTTTTTTTAAACAGTAGCTTTTTGTATGGTACTTCAGACTTGCTGAGTATGAGAGTGAGAGTGAGAGTAGTGTTGTAAATTTGACAGAGTAGCATATGTAGGTAGTAAATACTCATACTGTTATTAGCATCCCCCTGCAGCACTGTAATGAATCATGTAACTTGTCCTTCTACGAGACAAATTGGGGAGCTGTGCAACAAAATGTGTTTGATCTGATGAGTGAGTGTACGTGATGAAACACATTGATGGTTGCATTTGAACAGGCACTGAAATACAGTACTGTACACATGAGTAGGGAAATATAAAAAGAGACTGAATGTTGACTACGTTATTTAAGTTGAGAAAGTGAATGTTTTCATTGTCCCACCTACCACAGGCCCATCTACTAGTATCTATCTCAGACCACCAAACAACTGAGTATTATAATACGTGATCATCAGTACAATACAGTATACTAAACTCCAGCTGTAACACAAAACCCTCATATTTTTTATTATGTATGATCCAATACCTGTCAAAATTGTTTGGCCAAATAGCCATCTGTCCTTCCATGACCATGTTTTATAAGATTGTATTAATTAAGCAGCTGGTGCAAGGTGCGAAGTCACCAGTAACTAATGGTAACAGCTACACTGTATTACAAAAAAATGTAGCTTCAAACATGTCAGATGACCATGTTATAATAACAAAAATGATGTTATTCATTCCCACTCTAGTTGTACATGTAGCTATTGTAAGAGTAGTGTTATTTACATTTGTACCTTGACCATCTCTACCAACCCTGAGCTAAGTGAAGTGATAATGTAGAGTTACACAAATAAAAATAACAGAATTTGTGAAAAGTATTTTCACTAACAAAATATGATATTACACCACATTATTCACTGGTTGATTTTTATAAACACAGTACTCGTACAATTATTATGAAATTGCCAAAGGATTGATTTGAAATTAATGTTTTTCTATAATATACGAGCCCATGAACAATCATTCTTTTACTAGTCTGTTGTTTGCAATTTGTTAAAATCTGACAAAGATGACAGGACTTTTACTTGTGATAAATTTACAAGACTTGATAAGAAGGTACCACATACATGTAAATAATTTAGTCAATGTAATATCTCTTTTCATTTTTGAAAAGATACTCGTTGAGAAAAAAATGAAAAAAGTCTTCAATTCAAGACATGCATGTATTATCCATTATACAAACACTATTGAGATTGTTTTACATATTCACAATATTTTACTTGAACTTGAAGTATGAACAACTAATTCAGGAACCTGAGTCCAGAATACCACAACCTTTGTTGGGTATTTTGACTGGTCATGTAAAACTATGGTATTTTTTAAGCATCTTGTTTCTGGCAGAGCCCCAAGCAATGATATGTTTATTTTGAATAGATGTATTGCATCACTGATTAATCTGCACTGTCTGTTTTGAAGATCTGTGAGTTTCACAGGCCGTATATAGGGAATAAACATATGAGAATTAATATATGAAGCCTTTCACTTGAAAAAAATATTAACAACGCAGAAAGACAAATTAGAAACAAACTACTTGTAAATAGTGTGTCACTTCTTGTACATTTCATAAACCAGAAATATAGAAATAAAAGGAGAAAATGTAGAGAGATAAAATACAACTGCTGAACACATTTTAAAAACGCAGTCCACTTTCATAGTACTTCAAGGCTGTGAATTCATAAATACGCTCAACATTATATCATACAAAATAATTATGCGCAATAAATGGGGTACCTGACACAAGCTGTTACAGACTTGAAACTAGTGTAAAATTAATGCTATCCGTTCCATCATACTGCTTTAAGCTCCAAACAACATTTGAAATACATGAGACCTAATTCCATATGATTTGCCATGGTAAAGCATTATCATTGCTCTGGCAGACAATAATAGACCTGAAGTAATAATATGTGTGTGAAAGGACCTAGAGTACTTATCTTGATATCAAGGTCTACAAGGATTGCAATTCATGCCTTGCCTTGTCATATTTGCTAATATCAGGAAATAGAAACTGGCACACTGTACTGGGAACTCTCATTATCAGGTAGAAACAGCAGGAAAGCCAAAAATCCACTAGCAATTTCACAAAGCAAGGCTGAGCTTTCCATATAGTGTATGCACTCAGCTGAGATCACGTCTGACAGTCTTTTTCACTTCCTTGTTGCACACAACATAGAAACTGTAGAAGGATTAAACTACAACATGACAGTTTAACTTTAGTTTGTTTGTGACCGCAGAATGATTTATTTTCACTTTTGGGTCATTGATATACCATAATTATAGATGTGAACTTCCAAGAACTACTGTTCCCTAGACTGCCAGTCAGATATATCTTCTTGTTCAGCCCATATCACAGGCTTAGCAACCAGATACTAGTCTAGTTCCTATACAGTATCGTTACCATTTACACCTCCACTCACATGGTTTAGTTAGAAACCATGTTGGCATCCAGACTACCAGATATCTGATAGCACAACATAATGAACACACAGACTATCGGGTAACTTCCCACACTCTCGCAAAAATCTGGAGATAAGAATAAATGACTAATTCTAGGCAGTTTTCTGAGAAATGAATAAAGGACAAAATGACCAGTGATTGAATTTTTGGAAAATAAATTTAAAATTCATGAACTGTGATTTTCACAGTACTAATGTTCATTGATGGTCAGACACTGAGAATAGCCTTGAAATCATGTGTGACTGAAATTCTTAGCCCAGAGACTAATTTGTGCCTATGCCTATGTATCTTACTCAACATACTGGTTTGATATTTTCAAGCCAAATCTCTGGGTTAGAAATTCTTAGAACTGTCCTTGATAGAGTGTAAGTCCTAGAATTCATAGAGTATAAGTCCTAGAATTCAGTCAGTGATTCAGTAAGGCTAACAAAAGAGCAACCAGTCTATTTTATATTATAGTGTCCCAGTGAGAACATGTTGCCGAGGTCATTGCCAGCTAATCTTAGTATTTAATGGCATTACATGTACAAACCATGTGATCCAGGCTATGAAATGGGGGTTATTTTTGTAGCTTGCCACATCCCATACCACACCCTGAATAGTTGAAGTGTGTTTACTCTCTAGAGTATGGGTATTCAATGTGTATTTTCCGGGTTTATAGGTGACAGGTCTGGAGAGATGACAAACAGCTGGTGTGAGACTGACAAATGTAGGATTGTTGATGGAAGTTACTTTGGAAATGTTTTAAGTTTTTTAAGTCAGGGTATGCAGTCCTTTTTCTAAATGCAGCCTGATTGACCTTCAGATGTATCCATATAGTGAAAAGGAAAAAGTATGAAGAAATATCACAGTAATTCAGTATGTAGAAGTCAGGTGAAATCTTGTTATTTCCACATTTTCATTGTCCATTAGGCCATAGATAAAATGTGAATGAGTGTATGGTTGTCATTCAATGATGGATCACTCAGTGAAGTTGTTTACAAGTTATGGCCTGTTAGTTTTAGTAGAACAACTTGATGAAGGACAAACTAACATGTAGCCAGGAAAGTGGAAAATAAACTACATGTTTTATATTGTGCCAGCACACATGAAATGTGTAGTCCTGGAAATGTTTGTGAAATATTGGTAGTTTAATTACGATGAAAACAGGTGTAAGTCAGTAAGCAGTATTGACAAACTTTTTTATTTATAGCATGTCACATTGTAAAACTTTTGATGTGACCTTGTTGTTTGTTTTGATTAGTTTGCTGTCCCAACACACCCTACCTGAATCTAGTTGATTAACAAAACACACTTTATTTTTCCACACTGTGAATTTTAAATGTTCTTAACTTTACAAGTTTTGACTGATTGGTGTAAGTTAAACAAGTAATGGAAAGACACAACC
This sequence comes from Glandiceps talaboti, assembly GCF_964340395.1. Lineage (NCBI taxonomy): Eukaryota > Metazoa > Hemichordata > Enteropneusta > Spengelidae > Glandiceps > Glandiceps talaboti. The sequence continues at coordinate 10,848,971 of NC_135549.1, forward strand.
AATCATTTGCTAAGAAATTACATTTTGATACAAAGTAGTGGAAATTATGCAACATTGTTTCACAACAACATAATATGTGTGTTGGAATGTAGTCTCCCCAGTGTTCATTGTTGTCACCAGTAACCCCCATGGTAGGTATATTCAATCTTAGTGAGTAAGTTATGTTCTTATGTAGTATTGATTTATTTACCATTGGCAATGCCTTCCTAAATATACATTTTGATGAGAGGGCATGTTGTACTATACAAAATAGTTTGAGCTTGTTGAAGTAGTCTAGTTTCATAGGCAGTTAAAATGGTTATAAAAATACAAGCATCAATAGTTGGCTGTTTTGGAAATGTCATAAAATGTGCGCCATGAACTGTCTTTGTAATAGTTACCCAGAACTGAACCTCATAAATGTTTATGAAGCTACAGATGATCTGATTATTGGAGACACTGTTTGCAAATATCACTGTTGTGTTGTTTTTAAGTGTTCAACTGTAAAATTGGCCACTGTTTACATCAGCCTATTAGTAAATGGTTCCCCACATACTGACAGATGATGATGAATGGAAAATGTGCTGAAAAATACAATGTACAGGAGAGCTGCCGTTGGCTCTGAGAGCAGGGTGAGATAATTTGATTTCAACCGTGAAAGAAAAATGTCATGATGATGACATGTAAGTTTCTGATACTGACCTGGGATAGAAGGTCGCTGAATTATTAACTACAGTTAAATGTTGTACAGAGCAGCATTTTTTATACATATTCAAGTGTTTAGAAGTGTGCTATTTTAAAGTGTGACATGTATGAGTATATTTACAACCATTTCTGGGGAAATGTCAAACCTTCAAAACAGATGTGTTATGTACATTTGTAGTATGTCTGTTTACATGTATGCATGATTGCTAATGCCAGAAAACAATAAATTATTGTGGTCCTGGTGACCTTCGTTTGTACTGTCCTCATAGAATTCCTCCAAGATAAAATATGGCCCTTGAAGCTTAGCCAAAGCGCAAGTAGTGTGTGATGCTTTGTGGATATCTTTGCATTTCTTCTACCAAAAGAAAAGGAAATAAAAAAAACTCTACCTCACAACTTACTTAAGAAGTTCATTACGTGTATGTTTGTTAATGTTCTTTGAAAGATACCTATTGTTTATTTGTGCCTTACCTCTAAGAGATAGAAGAAATAGTCTGTCAAGTGATACTGTGCCTTAGTTATCAAGAGTTTACACAAGGATAGTGAGATGCTGTGACCTCAAATACATCCAGATCTCTTCATGCTACTCAGACTGCTTGAAATGTGCCTACGTAGATGACTGAAGTATGTTATTGTAAACTATGACAAATAGACGAGTGATGTAAATTGATGTCTACATACATTGAAAACATATTATATATACATTATAGGGGTAGATTGTTTGTAACAAAACATCACACATAATCATAACAGTAAAATAGGACATAGGCATGTGTATGTAGGTACATGTATGTTAGACCTTACTTATCTTTTGTTTCAGTGCACATGAAATTTTCAATTATTTGTAAATGCCATGAGAGTCCTACATAGAATTTTAAGTTGACCAGAGTTCAAGGAGAGACCAATGGTATGATACATGTATGCTAGCTATTTCCCAGCAGTTGACATCCCAACCTAGGCTAGTCTGTTCCCTCCAGCTTTTAACTCAGTTTTCGATTTATACTCTGCGTGTCATCAAGGGTATAACCAACAGATGGGACCTTTCCAATTATCCATGATATGAAACAATTACTACAGAGGGCAATTACAAAATGTACTCTTACTAATCCACAAATTAACTCCCTTTGTGATCAATTATCTCAGAATGTAGAAGCATTGAATTCATTTCATTTGGGTACCATTATGTACTAATAAGAGTGTGGTGTACTAGGGGAATACATTGTACATCATGGGTCATTTACTATCATAATGTATTGAAATCATTTGACAGGTACAATTTTTTATTGATAATGATGGAAAGGTAAACTCGGAATTGTTTGTAGCTACTCTGCTAGAAATGGCATTACTAAAGGTTGTTTCGAAACAAAATGTTGTTTTTAAACAAAATATAAATTGAATATGCTTTATTGCAAAAAATGTGTTTATATCATTATTTTAATTATGCATATATCAATTTATTTGCACATTAAAACTTTACCCACCTTAACAATTATTAAAAAGATGAAAAATATTAAGAAAAAACATTTGAAATGAGATCAATCATTTCAGTGTACATCCTACCTCATGTGCAAAGATGATGCTGTTATTGTTATGGAGGTACACTGCAGTTGCCTAATTGTAAAGAATTTCAAATTTTCTTACATAAGTAACATGTTTATAATATTCAAATGATCTCATTATTATGCATGTAAAATTGTGACCATCCTTGTTGATTTTGTAGTCTTTCTACGACCACAAATTCTTTCGTAATCTTTATCTAAAGTACTCTACTAAGTAATGGCTACTTATTAGCAAGATATTTCTTTTATAGTGAATGTCAAAGATGGGCAATCTGGTTGACCTCACTCAGGTTTGATGACCTGACCTGGATCCACGCCTAATTAGTGAGACTACCTGTCAATTTAAGTTTGCAAAACATCTGTGTATGTGTCTAGAATACGACAGTAAAGCGACTGCCAACAGATCTCCTCAACACAACTGTAAATCTCTAAACAATGTGACCTGTACTTTTCAATGAAGCAAATTAAGTCATTAGTATATTTATAGAAGTTTAGTTATACCAGAGGTCAGAGTTCACCCACTGATTGCCCACAGAGTGTTGAGTATAATCTTAGATGGAATGTTCAGAGTCTGAGTGTGGAAAAATATAGAATTCCCAACATACTCCAACTTTGAATTCCAACATTCTTGTACTTTGACTTATCTGACTGGGACTGAGTGATCTAATCCTTTGTAATATGATGATGTAGTGTTGTTGCTGCTACATGCAGTGATTGCCTCCCATCATTCAATTGTGGTGTTTCAATTATATCTTGGTGTGGAATTAATGAATTATTTGTCAAACTTTCAATGATCCGACTGGTTTACAATTTCCGCTGTGGCATCCTTTTGTAGGAGTGCATTAAATTCATGGTGTCTGTAATTTGAGATTTGTGTGGTTTAAGCTTCCTGCAACAAATGATATACATGCAGACTGATACATGTAAGCTGGAGTGATGTGAACAGTCTCTAGTCTAGGAAGTTATTTAAACCAGAAATGAAAGGAGTGTAATAATATTATCAGCAAGAGAGAAAAGTATTGCACATGTACTTTGTATATTATGTTATGTTATGTTATGTCATTTCATTAGCATAGCTTTTGATTAAAGGACAAAACATTCTCTCACTCTCTCTATACATGATTCTGAGATAACTGCATTGTTATTGCTACACCTCGGTGACATGAAGGACAGTCACTCACTGAGTCCAACATTAGAGTGATACCAATTTTGTATCCATTAACAACAATCAGTAATTCATTAATTAATTCATTCTTCCATCTGTCTGTCTGCCCATATCGGTCTGTCTGTCTATCTGTCTGTCTGTCTATCTATCTATCTATCTATCTATCTATCTATCTATCTATCTATCTATCTATCTATCTATCTATCTATCTATCTATCTATCTATCTATCTATCTATCTATCTATCTATCTATCTATCTATCTATCTATCTATCTATCTATCTATCTATCTATCTATCTGTCTAATATATATATATATATGTATGATATATATATAATATTATCTATCCATCCATCCCATTCCATTCCATCCATCCATCCATCCATTTGTCACCGCCTTATCATGTATTTTAATATCCTTATTAAACTCAAATGTTGCCATCCTAGAGACTTGTTGATGGCCTTCTAATCTAGCAGTTCTACAGTGTTGATGTAGGATCACTAGGTTAGAATGCCAACAACAAGTCTGGACTATTGTAACAGTCCCCTTCATTATGTCAAATGAGCTATGCTACATAACTCCTACAACAGGTATATTGTTCTTCAGTCTTTGCTGTAATTGCTTCAGCTACAATTTGTCATGGAATCCATACCAGTAAATGACAAGGCAAGTCATAATTTCATATGCATTAGAACAGGTCCTAAAATCTGCTGATGTGTGATAGCCTCTAAATTTCTGAACAGAGCAGTTATTTACCTGTAGATAACACATTCTCAACATGCAACATGGATTCATGAGAGGAGATACATTGTTGGGGGAAAACAATTTATGGCAAAGAGACTGAAGATGAAATTCAAGGCTTCAGTGTGATATGATCTTTCTTAGGTTAAAATCATTAAAAAAAGCTGATCAATCACAACATTTTCAAACGATGTGTTGTTTGTCATGAAAAGACACCATATTGTGCAATATGCATATTTGTTTAGTTGTGACGTCACGTACATGTACATGTAGCTCTAAACTTTTATATGTACATGTATAATGTTATCAAGGTGCCATGACATACATGTACTGCCATGTGATTTGATTGCAACTCTTACTTCACACATCTATCCATCCACAAGGTCAAAGCCCAGTTAGTCATACAAAATCTAACCTTTCATCCAAGCATACGATATTACTAATGATTGGAGTTCATTCACCCCAGTGATAATGTAGTGTAATTCTAGTAACTATCTGAGTTATATTGCTTTCTTTAACCAAGAACACAAAGTGAAGACAATTGCTAAGGTTGAGAGATAACACAGTACATTTTGTACTACATTGGCTAATGGATGGACATGGACACAATCATGCACAGACACAAAACATTGTGACAATAAACTATGTTCCGTCAAAATTTCATAATATAACATATAATGTTTGTAAGTGTAAGTGAATGAATTAACTTGTAGTTTTCATGGTGTAAACACATTCTTGTCATGATGAAGTGAATTCATGCTTGCCTCATGAAAAACACTTTGAAGTGCATGTAGTGCACACTTATTTACTCAGATTTATTGTGAACTTGGTGCATTTGAATTTTGTTATAGACATTTCATGTAACCAAATTGTACTTCTTGATAAATGACCATAGAAAATGGTGGATAAGACATCGATCGCAAGAAATGGGCTCTATCAGCTTTTACACATTTTGTATTGAATAGAGTCAGTGTTGTGTATCGATAGTGATGTCTGTCTTGAGGCATCAGGTTTACAGTAACATACTGGATATGAATGAGGTACATGTAACACTACCCATGTCTATGTCTGTATGAGCAGCCATTTCTAAATAACAAAGATTGTGAGGCCAGAGTGAAATGCAAGACTATCTAATCAGTTGAAATGAAATCTGTATTGATACCGGTATGGTCTTTGATCTCGTCTTAAGTTTAAAGCCGAAAAGCTTGATGTCTACAAAGATCAGGATTGAACTTGTAAGCCTCATTAAACACAGACTAGAATTGGTAATAATGGTTAGTGTAAGTGATGCAGGACAATGGCCTTGGTGATCATCAACATGGGAATGGTGTCCAGGTTGGAGACATATGAAGGATGACCTGGCGGGAGACACATGATGGGGAGGGAGGGGGGATTTTCTGAGCTACATCAACGTGGGAATGAATGTACAGGCTGGAGACACATCGAGACTTGTCTGACTGCAACAAAGTGGGAATGGATGTGTCAGTTGGAGACATGGACAGTTACCCGGGTTGGGACACCTGGAAGAGAAATGTTGAATGGATGTACATGTACAGGTTGGAGAGACACAGACGCTGAGGAGAAATGTGGAAATGAATTTCCAGGGTCAAGGATCAGGAGAAATGTGGAAACCTGTTTGGAGAGAGATGGAGGATTGTTTGATTGCATCAATGTGGGAATGGATGCACATGTAGGAGACACACAACAGAGGTTTGTCTAACTGCATCAACATGGGAATGATTTACAGATTGGAGACGCATTGAAAGGGATTGTCAGACTCCTGCAGTATGGGAATGGATGTACAATTGGGGAGGGGATTGTCAGAGCTACATTTTTTTGTACATGTACATCAACATGGGAATGGACGTATGGGTTGGAGACACTTGGAGGATTGGAGGGGTATAGTCTGACGGCATCAATATGGGAATGGATGGCTTGGCCAGAAGAGACACAAGAGATTGTCTGACTGTACAATACTTGTATAATCTGTCAGCTTGAATTTATCACCACTTTGACAGTGCACCTGAAGTGAACATCTGATGGTTTCAATTTCCATTTTAATCAGTGGCCATGGCTGCTGGCTGATAAGGCCAAGTGTCAGTATGTGAGGAGAATGGTTAAGGTCACAATGTCTAGAAGGGGAGGACTTCTTTAAAGTTTTATGATTAATCTTCATAGAAGACAAAGTTTAAATGTAAAGTACCATAGCTTTTATCCCAAAGGCTTTCTACAGTTCATTGATACAAATGCTATTTGTTTGATACTATGTACATGTACTTGAAAGAATGTTTATGTCATTGTCAAGTTCAGTCACACTTTTAAAACATATACTTTTAGCAAATTAAATTTATTGGGCACCTTGGCATTGTCAGTGAACAGTTATTTATTTGGATTTTGTAGAGTCTGAACATTTCAATATAGGATTCATTGCAGACAGAGATATCAGTGGTGGGAGATTTACACCTAAATACCTACATGAAGAAATTTCATTCCAGCACAGCTTTCAAAATGTCCTTTATCTGAATCACATTCCATAATAGTACATGTAATCAGACATATCATTCATATTGTTAGTTCTGCTTGATAACCCAAATGCAGTAAAGGTTACAACAAATACAATTAGAATATATCAGTTAGTTAGAATCAGAATGATAGATGTCTTTCATATCAATAAATATGGTATACTTGCACTGCACAACTAATCAATTCATAGGCTCTCTCACAGCCTCGGGAGCATCACTAATAGAAAACGTCTGTTTTGTATGTACCAATATCTACCGCGTACTCTATCTAATATCCTTGTACTGTGTGCCCTCATCAACTATATAGGACTAACCATACATTGACGAGTTATTGCGACGCTCCCAAGTGTCACAATAGCACAGCAGGTTGCGATAACATGCCAACGAATGGTTAGTCCTATGTAGTTGATGAGGACGCACAGTACAAGGATATTAGATAGAGTACAATGTATGTGGTAGATATTGGCAGTACATACAAAACAGTCACTTTCTGCTAGCGACATTCCCTAGGCTGTGAGAGAGTCTAATCAATTCACATTGTTAAGCTACATGATACTGGAATCAGGTCATCATCTGTGCTTATCATCAGCTGAAAAAAAATGATCAAGTTTCCATCATTAGGATATATAAGAAGCGAAGTAGAATAAAATGATTTGCATGTCATATAAAATGAAATATTTATACATATTATTTGACATTCTATACATGTGTGTTCACACTTTTGTTAATGACCAGGCTGCCTGGTGAAGATATACTGCATACTATAAATTTCAGTGTGTATTGTATATAAATGAACTGATTTGCATATTTTTGAAGATTGGATGCGTCACTTCACAACAGTTCATATGTATTACCACGGGATGTTAGCAATCACAATATGAAGCTGAGAGTCTCAGACTTGAATTGAATTAATAAACCCAGTCCAATTGATTGGGTAGTACCCTTGGGACAACTATTCTCTAAATTTATGAATTAATTTAAGTGGTGTTAGGTATTTCATTCTCCTGAGATATGAAGTATCTCTTTGCTAATATCTGTTGACAAGGAGATGTCACTTTCCAGTCCTTATCTACCTAGTTAAATGTTTATGTGTATGTCTGTCCCATGGTGGTGAAATACCTCTACATACATGGTTGGTTCACTAGGAATGATAGGAATTAAGAGTTTTGAAAATGAAGTCCTAATGCGCAGATGTATTACAATATTTTCCCTTCCACTGTACTAACAAACCTATACTATAGGTTCGCCTGTATCAAAGAATATGTGATTTTACTAGAAATGCTGTTACAACAAACACACTGGTACTGTGTTTTATGGTACATATAGCTTGGTTTAGTTGAAAAAGCCAGTATCAGTCCAAGTGTTAGTACTTGGCAAAAGAAGGGTAAGATGCTAGGACTTGATAGGTGCATAACTTTGAACTTGAGTTCAAGAAAGACAAGTCCCGGGTTGTGTATTGACCAACATTTATTAAAAATTACTGAACATTTCAGCTGTTCACAGACAGCCTTTACGAAGTACTGAAACAGTAAAATGATGAAAAAACAACAACAAAGATATTTTTTTTAAAAAGTGTCTACAGGATAAAATAGTAAAAATACAAGTAATGATTATGGATCTTCAGTGTGTGTGAAAAAAGGACATACAAATAAAGTGAAATCAAAGCTGGATACATATAGTACTAGTAGAATGTAAAAGGTCTGAGTGCAAAATGACAATGAAAACATATTTGTGTTTTTTGTTTGATATACATGTAGAAATTTGTATATATTTGATCTCCCACCAAGAAATTTAATCCCAACTCTTAAATACCAGTGTTGGTGTGTCCTAAAAATGATATTGTTTCATCATATCTTATCATTATAAATTTGCTACATACTAAACAGCCAGCAATGAGGTGTGAGTAGTTACATGTATTTTAATCCAGCTCAGTTGTTCAAGTGTAGTTTCCCTCCTCCTTGGTAAATTGTCTTTCAGTAGACTGAACTGAGGTTTAATCCGTACGTACGTACGTACGTACGTATGTGCATGCAAGCGTGCGTGTGTGTGTGTGTGTGCGTATGTAGTAATACCTCATTTCTCAGAGACGTGCAATATCTGATTTCTTTCAAACCTGGCACAGAGGTGACATCATATGGATATGTGCACATCACTTTGGTTTATGTTATATGTAAATCTGACCTAATGTGGCCATATTCATAGTTAAAAATAAACTTTTACTGTATAACTCAAAACCTAATAGAAACTACATTCAAGTGTCTACTACTGTATTATCAGAGGCAAGCTTTCTCTTGAGACATTGACTTTTGACCTTGACCAGGCTTCAGGGGCAGTTATCAAAACCAAGCTGCATATTGCAGACACCATGTTATAAGAGTGTGACCAATTTTTAAAAATCTTGAGCACATTAAATAAAGAATGAGAGAAATACACACAAACATACATATATTTTATTTCATCCATTAGTCACACAGCTTCAGTAAAAATTTTGTTGGAATGTGTCTTGTATGAATACTTGTTGCATATGACAATCAGAGATGGGCTAAAACTGTTTGAGTAAAGACATTCCTACTCTTATCTCGTGTACTGCTACAGATTCAAGAGTAATTCATTTGATCTTTGCGAAACTAGAAATATTTCATTGTACTTATCAGTGTGGGGCCTTCATATATTGTTGTATACACTAGATACACAGTATACAGTACTCACAATAAACCATGGATATCTCAGATTCAGGTGTTTGCTCATTCCATTGTCACTTCCGCAGCAATTTGATTCAAGAATTGACACAAAGGTCTTCTATCACAGAGGTGTTGATACATGGTCTATGCCATTTTTCCCCGTAATGAAGCTTTTCTCATGACCTTTATTTGCCTACTAACAGTTTGAAGTGTTTTTAGACACCTAAAGTGTTTTTATCCCTTAATTCCAGCATGCTTATGTATATTATCTTTGATTAACTTGAATTGTGCATTTCAACCTTTTGTGTAGTCCTAACTTATAATGTGTCCAAAGTGGAAGTAAAGAAATACTAAAATCACTCACACACAAAGTAATCTACTTTATTTGTTTTAAGTTATCAATATTTGACTATAATAATTTACTAGGATGAGTACAAACAATGTATTTGCAATTTCCTGTTTTTACCATGGCCAGACATTTCTTATGGGTGCTACTTCTCATGATGTAAAATAGACAGAATGTATAAAGAGTTTAATACATACATATTTGACAAAAATTTATTTTGGTATGAACTGGACATGTACACGAAAATGATTCATGTGTTCATTTTCATGTCCTTGCCACTGCCCAACTGTTGAATCTAATTTGACTAAAACATTATTTTGAAGACAGTTCTGGTTTGGAGGAGTGTGGTTTGAGGTTTAATGAAATTGTATTCAGAAATGTTCACATTTGTCAAATTTACTATAGACTAGTGTTAATTGTATATAAAATGAAATCCTCAAATATGCAAATTATTATGTAAATGATAAAAATAATGGCTTTTAGACTTTATGTGACATGAAACAATTGACAAAATGTGGGATGAATACATGTATGCATTCAGAAACATTTGATGCAAACAGAATCACGGCTTGAGTTGAACTTTGTGAGTCCATTCTTACTACCAACCGGACTAGCTAATAACCAAGGGATAATGCATCACTAGACTAGACAAAACAATCTACCAGTATTTTTTACAAGACAGTCATACAGTCTGCAGCCTGCAGTCCTATGACTCAAAATTCACAAGGATTGCACAGCCATTGCTAAATTTAGTAACAAGCTACATGTACAATCACTGTCATCACTGTTGTAGTGAATTAGAAAAATAGCATGATAGCTGGATGATTTGGATAGCATTAACAATTTGATATAGTTAATTTGATATTTCAGGTACTCTACATCGATAGTTAGCACTGGTAATAAAACAGTAAAAGATTGAAATAGTCATGGAAATGACTCAGAAGTGATTCATGCCATCCATACCAACTGACCTTGTCATGTACTCTAACCTTGTGATATTTAAAATAACATAATGTGTTCTACTTCATATACTGTAAGTTGCATGAACTCCTTGATATTTCAGTGTTACGAAAATAAAGTAGTCGGCATACACCAGGGTTATTGATACAGCTGGGACTGTTTGATATCACTTTATGCATGTAGTAATATGATAATCAATTATTAATTTCCAATTACAGTTTTCAGATAAAAAAAAATATGCAGTGTTATGTCAGTTATTAAAATGACATCACTGAACAAAGATAATACAGTATGTCTAACGTGTGGACATGTAGTATTTCACTCCACGTATCATCAGGAAACTGCTCAGTTTAGTACGTTTTACTTTCAAGAGAAGTGAAACTGAATTTTTAAACTGAAATATGTCTTGGAAGAGGAACGAAATAAATCAGATACTGCAGATAAATTTCATGAAAATATACAATTACACACACATATATAGCTGGTACAATATTTACACTCTTGTGTTTGGAATTACTGCAAGGAATGACTGGTATGGTCTATTTACCAAGTAGTCTGTATTGATTTTGAATAAGTCTCCGTAAACTCACTTATGAACAGTTATATTTTATTGCACCGGTTGATGTCATTTTCATCAAGATCAATAAAATAAGCATAATTTAATATATTTCATTGTTGAAGTTTACCTCCGGTTTATAGTCATTGCGGTATTCCAATAAATCATGATTTAACTGATATCAGGGACATTAGTGGTACTTAGGTCTAGGCAATCCAGTTGAGTAAACAACTTGTCATATGTATATATATATATATATAGATTAGTTCTGTACTGATTTATGACAGGCTATCATTACCAGGATATTGGAAGGTGTTTTGTGGCTTACTTAATAATTTTGCTTTAGTAGATGTGTAATCTTTCACACCACATATATAACACAGCTACATATAGTATGGTGTATAAATTGAAATTCAACTGTAAGTGTGGTCAGAATCTATTCTGTATTGGTTTATTCAGTTTACTTAAAATGAAAGGATTCTTATCTCAGCATTACAGCTTACAAAGCAGGGGTTAGTTGCCTGGTTGAGGTTTTTATACATGCATATCATGGCAGCTCATAAAGTGGGGGTTAGTTGCCTGGTTGAGGTTTTCATACGTGCATGTTCAGCCGCTTCAGCCATGCTTGCAAAAGTCCTTGATTCAAATTGACATTGTTTTCTCTTCATTCTCTACTCTGTGAAAACATATACACAGTATAGTAGAATACAATGGCTGCACCTACAAAATGTTGGACTAAGTCCATGTGAAAACACAAGAAATGAAATGTCTTAGAAATTGTCATTGAGTAACAACCAAACAAATGAAATAGTAATGGTATTATTATAAGTCAAACCATACTGGTTTTTAATGAAAAAAAATATTTTTGCTCCGATGAAATAGCTCCTTTCAATTTCTGCCATCCTAGGGTATTGAATTTGAAGACAATAGTGAGAGATTTGAGTTGTGTAATCACTGCATACACAAACAGCTAATGATATACCACACAGCTTTAACTACATTAATTAAAACGACACAAGCTTCAGTTTGTAAACTGTCAACTCAATTTTTTTGGAGAAATTCAAATTGATGGGGAAGGTATTGTCTCTAAACCGCCACCTTCAAAACCAAGTCTAGAAAACATACACGATGAAAATAAAATATAAAGACATAGTTTGTTCTCAGGATTATTATTTTGATTATGTCTAACGATGTCAAAATATAAGTGTACATCATGTATAGTAAAATTTGATTGTTTGTTTTCCATCTTTAGTCAGGGAATGCAATTTGGTAAGTTTCTGATCTTATGTACAAATGTAGGAATGAGATGTATTTGGAACTTGAAGTGAATTTATGACTGTCTCCCCAGGTTGTTGTGACTATTAGTCATTGCATTCAATATGAATAATGACAACCAGGACTAAAGTATTTGTGTCTATGTGTGGGTGGGTGAGAATTTAAATGTAATTTATTTCAAATAACCTGTAACAATATATATATATACTACATGTACTTGTTTAATGCCCTGCAGGGGTTGATGATACTATTCTCCCAAAGTACTATTAGTCATATTAAAATATTGAAATCCAGACACAAGTAATGTTCTCTAAATTATTTCCAGTGTGGTGAACATAGTGCATGTAGAAACACATACAGGTACACACACAGTATCTGTAATTATGCACCAGTAGTGATTTGTACACAGTCAACTCTACTCTAACTGGTCAATTACATGTCGTAAAGTTAGGCTGTTATATTGATATACATTATCTGAAACTACCAGTACAGTACTAGGTGTATACATTATGCAATGTCTGCCACCATATCTCATCATCATCTTATGTTACTTTTATTTGGAATATTGATTAGATTTAAAGCTGTGCTATATTTGGCTTTGGTTGTAGTGGATTTCTGTGGATTTTGTATCCTGGTGAAATATATTGAATTAGATTGGTTTTTTTTGTGAATGTACACACATTTAGTGGCATTAGTGATTTCATGGTCAACATGGTACAAGTGCACATAGTGATTCTACATTACCACATTTATACCAGCATAAATTGCATATATAATAATATACAAAATGTTTCCAAATAAGCTGATATAGTGAATTTACTTTCATAGAAAATAAATTACATGCATGTATGATTTGTGCATAACAGGAAAACTGAAATATAATTTATAATTATATCAAAAAGAAAAAAATCAAGTCTAAAGAGTTTTAACATGATACATGTGAGTAACAAATTTGAAAAGATGAAATAAATAAACATAAATGATAAAAATAAATAAAATGAAATATATATAGATCTTAAGGGTCAATGAAATTAAAGATCAAATATTCCTGGTGTGGTCAGTATTTTATTTCAGTTTATGTAGAATGTAATCCCTGATCAGTGGTATTTAGTTTCAGATTGATGTTGTCAACATTTGTCAATTTTACCAACTACTTCTCTTAGCACACACACACACACACACACACACACACACACACACACACACACACACACACACACACACACACACACACACACACACACACATTGTGTTGACGGTAAAGCTCAAGACAATCTAATTTTATAAATGCATTTTATTCATTGTTCGTGTAAGTGTTGACCCTAAGTGTACTGTATGAGCTAGAAAATATTGAATGATGCATTCCTATTGTTATAGAAGATAATCTCCTGCTGCTGAGTACAATTTAATTTTCATGCAGGTTGATGTTGCCGTAACAACCGCAGTGAGAGAGCAAATATGAAGCACTCTGAAGTTTTGATTTCACATAAGGCATCATGCTATTGCTATGTAAAATATATACAGTGTACTTGTAGTTACGATTCTTTGCAGAAAAAAATGTTTAGTGATATTAAAGCAGTTAAAATGTACTTGAATTCCAAAGTCAATTTGTCATGTTACCCACCAAAATTATGGTACAAAGTATAGTAATGTATGGAAGTTTTAATGAATTTTGCCTCTCTATTATCAGGCTTTCCAAATCTTTGTGTTAACAATGCATCTATATATATATATACCAGTATTCTACACAATAATGGTTTCTACATGGCTTACTAATTTGCATTCTGCTGTAGTGTTCCCCTGATTTGTTACATGTATGTTGTAGAGGTTTGTTATAGATTTGAAGGAACTCAGTTGGGGAAGTAAAGAATTGATGAATACATGTACACAGCTGATTAAGAAGATCAATATCGTCAATACAACATACAGGAAGTGAACTTTATTTGTATGCAAATGTCATCAATGTCAATTCCAAGTCAACATATGTGCTTTATTTTCTTTTAGTAATTTACTGTCATTGAAGTACCAGTATTTGTAATTGAACAATAGTGCACAGTCCATGTAATCGGTATTACAGACTGAAGGAGACTGCTTATCAACTCAGTCAGTGTTATATTTTACTTTCATTGGATTAATGTTAGAAATCACTAAAGTACAGTTTTGTAATATTATGTGATAAAAGCCGATTTAAGGATAATAAACCTAGAAATGGATTTTGTTTTAGCTATAAAGAGAAGCATATTGGTATCTCTAGTTTGGTTATTCACAGGGAATAGTAAATGAATACCAATTTACTTCAAGTGGATCTCTGGTCATACCTTTGTGTAGGATTCACTACTATTATATGACAACCACAATTTAACCACAGCTTCTCAAAATTATGTTTTGTAACATGCACATGTATCTGACACATCGTGTGTGTCACTGTACTGTAATGTACATACATGTATATCTGGTACAAAATGTGTATCTCCACACTTAGTCTAGTGGTGTAGGTGTGTTCATGGTATTTCCTTGTCTTTTTCTGTTGTGAAATTTTATCATGTTCATGCGTGCTGTTGCCAAATTAGGTAGGGTACAACTATGCTCTCTGTTTCTTAACATGTCTTTCAACAAAGATGTCAAAAGGGCAAGGTGAAAGTTAAAAGGCCTTACAAGGTATTGTATAACATTAGCTGAGTTTTTTTTTCACGCTACATACGTGTACATGTAGCAAGTGTATGCATTGGCTTTGATAGGGTATACAATATCATGAACGTTTATGATGATGTACTTGTACAGGTACCTCCCCAATGTCTGTTTTACTTTACTCAGTGTACTTTGATACACTGTCACAGTGTACATGTACCTTAGTATCATTCTGCAGTGACTAAATTTTCCTAAACCAACATCATTGTATCTACTAGATTCTAGCCATGCCAGGTTTCAACCTTCTGACTAGATTATCAATTGACAGAGGAAATGTGTCATATGCAATGATGTCTCTTAAAAGCAGAAGTAATGAATTATTAAAACCAGATAAAAAAAGGCTTGAGTTCAAGGTATCAGCACCTCTTGGGATTGCTTTGAATTGCACAGATAGATTGCATTCTTGTCTTGGATAAGATTGTACTCCTAGAGAATATATATGGCAGTGTAGACAAAACTAGAATTCAAATGTTCTTGAAAGTGTGCAGAATGGTAGGGGCATTGAGATGTGCTTGTAGCAATGAAACTCAGATTTTTTTTACTGTATCTTTCTTTATGCCTGTCTGGTCAATATATTTTCTCCAGTGACCGTGTCAGTGCAAAGATGTATAGTATACAGTGATAGTTTTACAGATTGTATGGTCGTTCAGTTTTTACGGATTGCATATCTGGTCAGTATATTGTCGTAGTGACTGTGTCAGTCAGTGTAAAGAGCTAGGTAGACAAATTCTAGTTTTACTGATAGCTTTCCATAATTGGATAATTAGTTTGGTGCTATTGCCTGAGAATGTAAAGGTTTATGTGGTAAGAATGCTTGGAATTTTAAGTAGGAATTTGACCGGGATATTTGAAGTAGTAAAAATGATAATAGGGCCCTCAGTGGCACACTTAAAACAGTCTGAATAGCACTTGGAAGTAAAATGAAGGTAATGCACCATTTTACTATCCCTGTACATGTATATGCAATATTTATCTTGTAGTGAATCTAATTAATATTCCTCAAATTGATCACTATCCGTCATAAATTGTAAATAGCAATGCAAGGTGTTCCGACTGACATCAGAGAAAGTGGAATGCAATTTCAATGTACAGACAGTGTTTTTGTATGCTTTGGAATCTTATAGAACAGATAGGGTGGAACTCTGTTTATGTTTCATAAATTTTGATGAGTAGCAATCAGAGATCACTTTCATGATTTGAAGTTTTTAAAAAAGGTGGAATCAACTAGGAAAAAATATATAAAATTAAAAAAATGTAAAGTTGGTGGTTTTGTATTAAATACTGAGAAAATCTTGGTGAATTGAATCTTTGTTTTACAGTGTATTTACAAGAGTCCAGTTTATTTCCTTGTATATATGATTTATAGCATTCTTGTTAAAAATATCCTTACTAAGTTAAAATTGACCAAAGGCCCACATTTATACTACTAATACATGTGTATTATTTTATCCCCATCTGTTCTTGCAGACTGATAAAGAAAAGCTTGCCCAAGCCAAAGTGAAATATGGACATTTTAATGTGAGTGATCCTGTGACAGCCTTGCAGAGAGACACAGAAAGTGCTGCAGTAGCTGGGAGTAAAAATACAGCCATGCCGAGCAATCCAATGGCGCATCTTGAACTTTTAATGGAACAACACAAGAAAGCACAAGATAAAATGCTAAAGCAGCTGAAAGAGCTTGAGGCTAGCCATGCAAAGGTAAAAAGAACATGTCTGCCTTGAGAGAGCTGAAAGATATTCATAGATGCATACTAGATAGAGGTGTACTTGTCATGCGACAGCCTGTACTGTTACATGTTCTTTCATTTCAAATTCAGCTGACAGCCTGTGGGTGCTTAAGTATCCTCTCGATTCAAATTCACTCACTCTAGAGAACATTTCAGAGTTATGCTGTAAATGTTCCTGTCATCCTGAAGGTCTCTTCTAACAGTTTGGTGCCCCCAGCTGTAGCTTTAACCTTTCAAATACATTCTTCTGTAGACTGATATCGCCTAGCATACACCAAGGATGTAATGTAGAGGTCAAAGAGAAACCATTTCTGTGAATCTTGTAATTTGACTTTCTTTGATTAAAAATGACTGTGTTTTACACTGTGGGACAAAACCTGTATCATCATCAAAGCTTTTAAAGCTTTTAGGTGTAAGTGTTTTGAGTCATTGCTTCAAAATATTGATAACCTGTAAAATGGTTATGAACTTAGACTTCTATCTTGAAAACACTCTTTGTGCTTTTACTTTTAGTTGTAGACTTTATAGTTCACACTTTTGTAAATTATTACACACACATGGCTTTCTGTCTGGGCTATCATCAGGCTAGCACAGTGTAACACAAGGCTGGCACTAATAACATCCCTGTATGTGTTAGCAACTGGAAGGGTTTAATGTCTACACCAGTCCTATGTTAACACTAGCCCGGCACAAACACCTCACCAGTATGTGTTTAGCAACTGGAAGGGTTAATGCCTACATCAGTCCAATGTTAAAACCAGGCTGGCACTAAAACCATTCCAGTATGTGTTAGCAACTGGAAGGGTTAATGCCTACACCAGTCCTATGTTAACACCAGGCTGGCACAAACACCTCACCAGTATGTGTTTAGCAACTGGAAGGGTTAATGCGTACACCAGTCCTATGTTAACACCAGCCTGGCACAAACACCTCACCAGCATGTGTTTAGCAACTGGAAGGGTTAATGCCTACATCAGTCCTATGTTAAAACCAGGCTGGCACAAACACCTCACCAGTATGTGTTTAGCAACTGGAAGGGTTAATGCGTACACCAGTCCTATGTTAACACCAGCCTGGCACAAACACCTCACCTGCATGTGTTTAGCAACTGGAAGGGTTAATGCCTACATCAGTCCTATGTTAAAACCAGGCTGGCACTAACACCTCACCAGTATGTGTTAGCAACTGGAAGGGTTTACTGTGTACACCAGTCCTATGTTAACATCAGATTAAAGAAAACAGGAGATAAAGGGATTCTTAAGCTCTGGGCTTAGTAATGAACATATGTTGCTTTGACAAACTGTACAATGTAAGTGTTGCATGATATATGCAGCTAAGAGAAGGAAGTGTTATGAATAAGTATTGGTAGATTTTCAGGTTGTGGTGACAACCAGAGATATCACACATTACTTCATATATACAGTATACTTGCCAATTCACACATTTGTATCAGCTCTACATGTTTTTAATGTGTCACACAAACAATGCAACAGATTGATACAATATACAAACAAGTTGTCTGGCTTGTTTATAATGCATTATACTCAACTGTAATTGATGTCAACAGATGTCTACCATACACTGTAAATATTTAATCAGGGTTTAAAATATTGATGTGACCCACTGGCAATTTTTCATCTGTGTACAACTGTGTCTTCTATATAAATCAGTCAAATTTAACATTGACTAGAATCTAACCATTTGCTTTCGATCAGCAGTCATTACCAATGGCTAGTCAAATGGATCTAATCAAGTGAAAATCTAGCTGGACTGACATGCAGACAAAATGTGAATAGTGCATGTCAGTAGTACTCCATCATACATACATTGACATGTGCTTGGAATTGGGTAATTCATTCAAGAAAAACATACCCTGATATGCAAATTATGTTAGCATTGTATGGCTGTAATAACATGATCAGGCTCCAATTGAATTATATACAGATGCAATATTACTGTGATTCCATACACATGTACATGAAACATTTGCATATAGTATGCAGTAATGTTTTGGAATTGCACTGCAGTGCAAATACCACTAGTATGCACACACTATGCAAAATCACTGGTACTTCGTGTGGTAACATAAAGAAACTCTGTTTGACAGGTTGTGAAAGAACTAGAAGATGAGAAACGGAAACATGCACAGGATACAGCACAAGGTGATGATGTAACATATATGCTGGAAAAGGAAAGAGAACGGCTGATACAACAGGTAATACATACAATGCACCCCATCCATCCCCATCCGGATCCATCCCCTCCTCCAATAGTTGTACTTCTACATAGCACTGATCGTAATGAAAGTATATGTCAGGATGATGATAGTAAGGTCATATTGCTACAACATAATCTACGAAGAACTTTGAAATTGACAATAAAAAAAACTATGCCAGACTGGGATGTAACTTCAAACTATGCATTAGAGTGAGGAACATGCAAGGTGACATATATACAATCTTTATCAATGATAAAGTTTTAGCAGTGCCTTGTGTCTAAGAAGGATGCGTTGTGTTTTATGATCAGAATTCTCATGGCAGAAATTTTGTATGACCAATTTATGGATTCAGATCTGAGATCTTTTAAGGCCACAAAGTACCTTCGTTGTTGGTTTTACATGTCCTTGGTGAATAAGTTTTAATAATTACAGGAATTTTCTCTATTTTATGTTACTGAGATATCATTACGCATGTTCAATTTTACAGTGAATTATCCCCATGTCACTTATAAACCCCGACTTGATGTCAGTTTACCATACTGATATCCAAGGCTGGAATTCAGTCAGTTCATATCATATTACTGTATTAATTTTGTTGAATTGAAGTGGCACAGATTTCATTTCTGTAAACAGTTATAGATAGCTCATTAAAATTGGAATGTCATTGTAGATTCATAACTGAATTCTGTTGAGAATATACTTTCATTTCCTGATTGAAATTATACCATCTGTTGCAGTGTTCATTGTTGTATGATTCATGCTTCACAAGGACAAATATTTGCAGCTACAAATGTGTTTACAATATTATGTAGCTAACCACACATGCTATTCTAAAGATATTTACTAGCTGCAACTAACAACCAACAATATAGGCAATGAATTTTTTTTTTGAATATCAATAATTAGATGGAGGTTACTTTAATAGCGGTCAATTTTATCCATAAGTAGAGCAGTAACAAGTTGAAATTGTGATCACATTGGGGCGCTGAATTTAGGGTGTGGACTTAAAAATCAATTTGATTGGACTTTGTGTACAATGTTATATGTAGAGCTACACTACTACCTGTACCCATAGGTGATTGAACTGTTCAGGGTGTACAATGTTATCAGTAGCTAGGTCACTATATTAAACAAAAATATGTTTCAAAAATTGTTCCTTTTGCAGCTAGTACAGCTTAAATGTATGGAATTTAACGTTGTATTAAAAATGCAAAATCAGTAGGGCCATTCACATTATTAAAGAGTAGTGTTTACTTGAAACTTTATGAAAGATCTGTTTTCTCATTTCTTTACTAACTACAGGTGGATTTTGAGAAAGCCCAACAGAAGAAACTGGAAAAAGATACCAAGAGAACACAAAACTTGCTGAAAGAAGAAAGACTCAAACACCAACAGTTTGCAGTACTATTAGTAAAAGAGAGAAAACGACTTGCCACTAAACTTATAGAGGAAAGACAAAAAACCAGAGACCTGACCAG
Source organism: Glandiceps talaboti (assembly GCF_964340395.1). NCBI lineage: Eukaryota > Metazoa > Hemichordata > Enteropneusta > Spengelidae > Glandiceps > Glandiceps talaboti. The sequence continues at coordinate 10,869,571 of NC_135549.1, forward strand.
GCAGCTTGAGGACGAAAGATCTAGAATAAAAAACATGGCCGATGGACTTGTAATGGAAAGCAAGAAATCCTTAAAAATGGAAGCTGCAATGGAGAAACAGTTGTCTGAGTTTGACATAGAGAGGGAACAGTTGAAAGCTAAATTTCACAGGGAGGAAAACAGGACTAGAGATTTACGAAAAGAGATGGAGAACTTAAAACATCAAATACTTAAACTTGAGGATGAGTTACATGTACGACCAACTGGGCAGGGAGGTGGGGGTCAGGTTGGGAGTGATGGCAAAACCAGTGTTACTAGTATCAGTATGATAAGTAGTATCAAAAACGCTGTTTCTAAGCACAGTGCCACAGGTGAACAATCAGGTGATGGAACAGTAGCAGGTGTGCGGAAATCTCAACATAGTCCTACACCCACTAAGCCACTGTATACTACATATACACCTACTAAGACTGGTGGTAGTCCATACAGCGTACGCACTGTAGAAGATGAGTCAGGTAAAATAGAAGTTAAGTTTACACCCAAATCACATGCAGGAAAGACCGGTATTCCCATCAAACAAGAAAATGGTTTACAAGCAGGACACGCAGGCAAAGCAGCTACTCGGCTTAACGCTGCACCAACATCACCAACGCATTCCGGTAAGAAGAGTCCACTCAACTCTAGGGGAACACCGCCACCAGTACCACCAAATAAACCGGTATTTAAGAAAGATGCTAACAAAAACACTCCAACACCATCATCCACTAAGGCAGACTCTCTGGTAGAATCACGAAAACAATTTTACGCCACTAAATTTAACAGTGATAGTGAAGTTGATAACAGACGACTCCCGCTTTCTAATGCAAATGCTAATGACACTGAGTTGTCCAATGAAAGCCCTGCATCTAGTCCAGATAGCACGGCATCATCATCAGGAAGTTCAACATCAAGTGTAGTTCTCAACCCACGCCATACCCCTACACAGGTTGTGGAATCTACCTGGAGGAGACACAGACACGATGCTCCTACTATCAACTCACCAGCCACGTCAGCTGCTGCTACAGCATCAGATAACGAAAACAGAAATAATCCAAATATGACTGATATTGAACAACTACTGGTTACTATGACATCAGGTAAACTACAGAAAACCACTCTAGCATAGTGCAAGTAATACTAGTAATAGGGTTGGCAGTGTTTCCTGACTTCAAAATAAAACATTCAAATTTGTTAGCTTTTTCTCAAACTAGCACTTCAGTTACAAGCAGAATTTTGCAAATTCTAGTTATAATCTTAATGTTTAACTACTTTTCCTCAAACTTGTTTCAGACACAAAACATAGAAATTAAGAAGGAAGCACTGTTGATTCTTTGTAGGAATTTCAGCCTTCACCAAGAAGTGGGCATTAAAGCAGGCTTAGCTAGTAATATGTGTGCAACACAAATACTGTGGCTGCAGAAAGTATAACTTTTGTTTTTTATTAGGTGAAAATTGCAGAAGCAAGAATGTGTTGGTTTTAACTCTTTGAAAAAACAATACCTTGAAGGAAATCAATCAATTCATACAGCCTTGACTATCGTTTATGAAATCCATAACGTGCAAAAAACTAACCAGTTAGAAAAGTAGTACACAAAACTAAAAAAAGTGGCGGTTGTTTATAACACTTAACTAACGCATTCATTACAAATTTGAATTTTGAAATATATTGTGTTACTACAAGGGGGGAGATTTAGTATACATAGTTGTTATGTTGTTCAGTTGTTCAGTATGATATGACAACAGGACAGCGTTATACCTACAATTTGGTGCTGAATCTAATGGCAGGAAAGTATATAAACAGGGATAGAAATGCTAACAAAATACATACTGGTAATAATTGATATTAGATGTTTTGTATCGTATAAATTTAATGTTTTGACAGATCTAGTAACAAAGTGCAATGTTTACACACACAACATGCTGATATCAGTCTGTTAGAGAGTTCTGAGAAATGACCGGCTCATTTAGGACCTCCTTGATAGAATGGTTGAAAAATAGAGAGTATTAGGATGGGTACTAGTACACATTATTACTCTATCTATATCTATACTGTAATGAATTGGAGTGTAACACACAAAATATGCCGTTCTTTTTCAAATTTGAAAATGTTACCAAATTTTCCAAGAAACTGGTGTACTTGTATTTCCCAATGCTATGATTTATCTTTGTTGTGTATTAGTGGTGAGAGTTTGGGTCCACAAGGATGAACAATTTGTGATCTTTGATATCCTTGCCTGCTGATGTGGAAGAGATCTGTACATATCTATCAATATCCTGACATGTGGTCATCTTAGCCATGACATGGTCGTTGATGGCTTTGCACACATTTTATGCTGTCCGTACAACCTAAGGCACAAACTTTGATGTGGCATTTCATGTGGCTATGCCAACCTTGTCCTTGACACCAACCTTGTTACTGATCTCATGTGGCCACCCTAGCCTTGACACAATCTCAGTGTGTTATGTCATACAGCCCATAAAACCTTAACACAAACTTTGATGTAGGAAACAGAAGGTTGAAATATTCTTGGCACAATTTGGAAACATAGTTTTACCATGATTGGATGTTTGGTGTAAAGGCCCACATGTTATAATAACTCATTGGTGATAGTGGCAGTCTTTTGCTGTATGTATGTTTGTAGGAACACATGTCCCAATTACAAGCTTGGCAAATTTTCAGAAATCACATACTGAAGAATTCAAAATATTGAATTACATAGTCAAATATTGTGGAATTTGGGTGGTTTGCCTTTCATTTGTCAGATGGATATGGAAGAACAAACCTGGGAAATAACAGGAGAGTCAGCTTTAGTGCCCTTTCTCCTGTAGGAGAACGAGATCTTTGCCATCTAAGTGTGTCCCAATATAAGCTGTAGAGTGTGTTGGTAATAGTATGTAGTGCACTGTGCTGTTATTGCATCAACAGTGCAGGGACAGTAGACCTCTTCCATATACTGACATGTAACCTGTCTACTGAACTTTGACCCTTGACCTTTCACTATGCTAGTCAGTTGGAATATCAACTGTTATCGGAAATATTTCTTCAAGTAATGTTAATTGTTTTGACATCTCTGTGGTCAGTTCGTTTGGACTTCTTGATATAGTGTAGATGGACATAGTGATTTATTGGGTTCCGTTGTGACATTGACAGTGTCTTGTGTTGTATTGGTATTATGGGAATGTCCTCAACCTCTGTAGTGAATGTACAGATGTACCATCACTTCATCAATCTCTAACCTTGACATTGAAATGTTTTCAATCATCATTCTAGCAGAAAGTTCAACAACTGAAGTCATAATGCGGAAATAATTAATAGGTAACAGTTGATTGTGCCATTTCTACATGACCTTGTCATACTTCTAACTCAGTGAACTGTAAGGAGATATGAATATACAATAAAAAATTTGTAATCTAGTGTATGGTAGGTGCCAGTTGGTCACATACTCAGAACTTTATACAGACTGATATGAGTTGTATTTGTTATTGTCAGAGTTATGATGTATGTTTATTCTTTGACCTGTCACCTCCTGTTGTAGTAATATCAAACACTAAGAGCCACACAAGTAGTTGGAAAGACAGCTTCAAAATCCCTAAGACAGGTTGGACATTTTTAATATCAGATTATACATGGAGGTGAATTTTTTTTAGATAGCTAGATAAAATGATAGTTAGATAGGTAAACTGGAAGGCTTAGAGTACAGTAATTATTTCGTCCAGTTTTTCTCATTCTTTGTGTCCATTCTTTATTAATATTGCATATAGGACATTTTGCTTATTCACAGTTTTTATGTGTCTTCATTATAACAATTGAATGGCAACTGCCTCTAGGAGTTTTAAAATGAATATTTGCTAAAATTTGGATCATGAAATGCTTCTAACAAAGTATGATGTACTACTCATCACATATCGGAATATGTCATTGTATAGTTGTAAGTTATAAATCTACTGTCATTTATAAATAGAGATTACCCGTGTCAGAGGTTAGAAAACAAAGGACTACACTGCTAGCTAGATGTTGCAAGTACATCTACTGTTGTCGAAATGTTAAAAGTGCATGTGCAAGATTTTCTTTTGTTAAAACGTAGTTAGAGAAAGAAGTGATTTGTCAACCGGCTACCTCATGCAGTTCCTCATTGGCCAGTATCTGGTCATATGACTATGAGCAGCAGTTACAATTGGCTGTTAGAAATGATGAGAGACACTGACTGGCTAAGACATGCTTGGTGGCATGGCTAACCTGGTGATCCAGTGCTTGCTGTGAGTTTCATCCATGAATACTTACAATTGACTGTATTACACAGACCATGGTCATCCATGAAATCTACTCACAGTGTGTTGTTTACCACAGTGATCCACACATCAACTCTCATTTTAACAACACTAATATGTAAATGGCGATGTACAAAGCACTAACAAACATTGGACTGCATTGCAATTAAAACGCCAAGGATTGTTACCCTCAAACTGTTGCGTGGTGTGTAGTTATTTCTCTCTTTCTCTCTATCACTCTTAACACTTCAAGCATGTGTCATTATCATTTATTATAACTTCACATGGATTCTAGTACAGTAGTGTTGATCCCAATTGTTAGAATAGGATGCAAAATTCAGAATGTCACACATACATTTCAGACAGTGTATTGCCACAAAACAATGTAAAGTATTGGCATACAATACATTTTAGAAGTATTGGTCAGCAGTGTGCCCTCTAAGTGAATTTGACTGTCACTGATACACACAGTTTCTAGTGACCCACCAGAATTTGCTGTTCTCCTATCTGTGTGTGTTGTTTGCATAAAACAACTGATTTTGCTATCAGATTTAATAAGACTTGTCTTTGATACAGGTAAGAATGGCTCTGTTCTGAACTCGGATCTAATTCCAACCTGGACTTTACCAACTTTCTGTTGATTCCACATGTACACAAGTCAAAAATGTTACATTCTTTCATTCAGTCATTTCTACTCTCAACATCATTTGGGATCAATACTATTGTAACTTTTGCTTGACAATTTCACACAGTGTTCTTGTAAAGGATGGCAAGTTGGTACAATTTACCACAGTTCCTCAAGTTTACCCTAATTCCCTCCCCTCAAAATGATTTTTGTTGAAAACGATAACAATATATCAAATTACATCACCTCTTTGTTTCATACCAGACAAATTTAAAGATACATGTTATGCAAAATATATCAAATTTCTTCTCGTGTACCCAACTTATTACCTTTATGACAAAACGCTGGTTTCTCATCTTGTCTATATGTATGTATGGGTATGTATGGTTTGTCTGTTTCTCCATGCTTGCCTCCACTCGAGTACTTTACAGACCATCACACTCTCAGGTGACACAGATGCAATTAAATTTATAAATTGATTTCTAAGTTTAAATTGAAAACATATGTAAGTTTTACTATTGTCAAGGGTATGATATAGCAGTCTACGTGATTGCAAAAGACATTTTATGATTTCTCAACACAAATAATAACACAAGTGAAGGATGATTCAGATTATTTATGCATAGTACTGTACATGATGGTCTAAAGCTGTTGTCATTGGTCCCAGGTTGGGTTTTATACATAGAACTTTTATCAATGGTCCCAGGTTGGGTTTTATGCATAGTATGTATATCCATATAGTCAGTAAAATTGAGCATTTAATTCATTAAAACCCAGTGAATACAAATTGACAAGTAAAATAAACCCAATCCAATATTGGTCCATATAGTCTTCAAATTGAGCCAGTGGTGTTTACTGCCCCCAGTGTTGAGACAATATCCTCTGTGTCTGGTTGGAATCCTGTTTATATGATAAATATAAAGGTATATCGTCTGTTTACCCCGGAATTCACTTAAACTTCTACCAGTACTGCTTCAATGATGACGACTACTACTACTATTACTACGAGATATTATCATTTCCTGTTGGGCCAAACAGCTATGATACATTTTCCTTTTATCTTTTGATGTCTTGCAATTCATAGTCCTATAATATGTAAATTTTGTGTGTTGTGTGTACATTTGTTCATTATACATGTGCTTGCTTGCATATGTGCAAGTATCTACGTGTGTGTATGTATGTGTGTATGTATGTATGTATGTATGTATGTATGTGTGTGCGCACATTTGTTCATTATACATGTGCTTGCTTGCATATGTGCAAGTATGTATGTGTACATGTGTCTGTCTGTCTGTCTGTCTGTCTGTCTGTCTGTGTGTGTGTGACGATAACCTAGTCTACTGGCATAATTGACTACACAATAATTGTTGTACTATGGATGATAGAAGGACTGCTGTGGCATCACTTAACCTGTCAATAAGCAGGCTAGATTATTTTCACTTCAAGAATGTTTCATATCATGCCAGACCTGCATGGTAAATTGTTGCACATTACAATAATACCACAGTGCAATAGTGGGGGCTAATATTGTTGAAAGATAGCAGTGAATAACAGCATGTGCTGTATGCAGGCGATACTATAATAATAACATAATGTGACCCAATATCCCTGGTAAATTCTACTTTTTGTATATATGTAGTTGATAAAAATATTATATCATAAATGTTGGAGAGAGCTCTCTCTCTCCCTCTAATGTCTGTGGTTATATCATATATTTCCAGATGAAAAAGCAATGAAAATAATGGATGTCAACATTTCTAGAGTAGTTAGCTATACAATATAGTCAATTCCTATTACCTTAGGCTAGTAACAAAGTGGAAATTCTCAAATGTTATCAATGTAACATATATTGGTATAATGGGATACCAACTACATCAATCAGTGTTTACCTGCTGTGCATATGGCGCCATCCTATATGAACTTTGACCTCAGAAACATACTTTCATTCATGGAGACTGGTAATCCACTGTTAAACTCCATTTTATAGTTGAATTTTGTTAATTTCCAACTGAGTGTCTGACTTCCTTCAAGAAATTTCATGAATCTTAAGGTCAGGGCCATACAGACAGATGATGGAAAGAGCACAGTTGTATACCCCATATATAGATGGGTATATAGTTGTCATGTACTTTACTAGGCTAATTTGGCTGTAAATCAAGTAATTTCACCAACAGTGCAATCTATTCATAGTTCATCTTGTTACCCATGTTGATATCGTCTACTTTCATGGGTACATGGGTAACATGGGTATATAATTAATAGCAAATGGTGCAAAAGAAAACGTTATCAAATGACTTAGATCTATCAATGATGTCAAATGTGATCAAATTTGATATTTACCATTTCTTTCCATATCCATCAATCTTTAGAGTGTAAGACACTAGTTGTGGTACTTTAACTACCCAGCTGTGATTTCAAACTGTGGAATAGCAGGAGGCACTATGAAAGATATTATATAGAGTCTAGAGGCCAGCCATCAATCCATTTAGTTTTCACATTTATTCCTTTCAGTTTCATATTAAACTCTCTTTTGCAATCTACAATCTGCTAATGTGTACAATCAAAAGTATTTCTCTAAATTATGTAAATTATCAAATAATCTAAACATTCTCTATTGATATCAATGTCGTCAACCAATCAAAACTTTAACTCCTCAGCACAATTAACCAATCAAAACTGTTATTTGATCTTTGTCTTTAATCAACCAATCCGAACTGTTCTTATTTGACTCCTTTCTTTAGTCAACCAATGAAAACTGTTTTCTTTGACTTTTGTCCTTAATCAACCAATCAAAACTGTTTTCTTTGACTTTTGTCTTTAATCAACCAATCAAAATGGTTCTTATTTGACTTATGTGTATGTCATTGGTCCATTCAAACCTTATGTTATCCTTTGATCCAAAGCATCTGTTCCATCGTTCCACTCCTCCATCCATACAACCAGACAGCTATTGTTAATTGTAGGTACATTAGGAGAGACCACACAAAGTAAAGACAGTGGCAACATAGCCATGCCACCCGTTTATGCTGCAGCTGCTGCTGGTAAAGTGAATCTGTTAAAGAGACTGTTAACAGAAGAAAAACAAGACCCTAATGTTAGTATTAGTGACGGCATTACTCCACTACATGCAGCAGCAGAAAGTGGCTATCAAGGTAAATTCCATAAACTCAATAATCTTGTTTATCACTTTCATTTTCTCAGTAATATACTGAAATCTGCTTATTGATTATTCAGTCAATGCTGTGATTTAATTTTACTTCATGACAGTAAAGTCAAGTACATTGTGCATCTAAGATGTGAACTTCATTATTTTTTGCTTGTCATGTTTGGTAATTGTCTAATGTGCTTTAATTACTTCAAAATTGACAAAATGTTTTTGGCAAGACAGTTCTGTTGGGAGTTAGATTTAGACCTAAGGGAAGATTGGATCCTCGGCCTCTAACTATATCAGAAGATTTGAGTCTGTCATGTCCAATTTACATCTGTATAGCTTCTACCAATATTGATATAGAGAAAGTGTACATTGAATAGTTTTCTTTGCCTTGCATTATTCCTATATGATTCTATTTGACCAAACACAGATTGTGTTGAAGTTTTATTGAAACACAAAGCTGATGCAAATGCTACAAGACAGGGCAACTTTACCCCATTACATGCTGCAGCTGGTGAGGGGCATCATGGGTAAGTTTGTTTACCATGCTTCCACATTTACAATGTTGTTCTAAGAAGCTGAAATACATTCATAAGTTTTAATACTGACAAACTTTTCAGATGGTGTGAATTTCGCACATGTAAGTCAGTATTACAATGTTGATGGGGGATTCAAGTATAGCGGGACTGTCATAAAAATATGTTTTCGAAAACCAAGAAAAATTGTGGTTTATACTTTCCCAAAAAGAAGGAGAAGAAGTGAATTTTGCATTCTTGGCAGATAACATACAATTAGGCCTGTTAAATGGTGGTTCATTAGCATATCTTGGTGCTTCATTAGCATATGAGAATGTGTATACAGATTATTACCTAGGTGTAATTATGATGTTCTCTCATTTCCTTACTAGGTATGTGAAATGTACACCTGTCAGAGTACATTACCAATTATTTATGATTTTTTTCTCGCTAACCTTACTTAGGTGTGTGAAATGTCTGCTGGAGTACGGTGCTGACGCAAGCAAAGCTGACAAGTCAGGCTGGCAACCTCTTCACTGGGCTGTATTTAATGGCCATAGTAAATGTGCCAAGTACTTGATAGACTATGGAGCACAGCGACATGCTACAACTAAGGTATGATGTGATCTGTCAACCATACAAATTTGATGAAGAAGATTTCTCACTCTCTAAAGTTAACCCCCCCCCCCCCCCCCCCCCCCCCCCCCGTGAAATGAAAAAAAAATCCAATAAATAAATAAAATTATAGATAGAAATACTTCTTTTATAAAATATATTTTGAAGGAATGAGTTCAAGTTCAAAATAATATGATTCTGTCAAAATAAGTTAACACATTTTGGATGAAAGGTAGATGAAATATCAGAGTGTATGACAGTTAGTTATTATATTGTTGTATTTGTTGTCTTGTATAGGATGGTTGGACTCCATTACACAGTGCAGTACAGGCAGGACATGCACATTGTCTAAGTATTCTTCTTAGTCATAAACCAAAGAAACACCACAAGGAGAAGAAAGAATCAAATAGCACTGAAATGGTGGACAAACTATCACCAGATTTGGACAAAATACTCAGCGAATCAGAAGAGTCCTTAGAATCACATGATATTCATGATGGCCAATCAAAGGATTCAATGGTATCAGCTGACCTGTTGAATGCTGCAGATAAGGATGGATGGACTGTAGCCCACTTTGCAGCATCCAAAGGTTTTAAGGTAACATTTTACTTCTCTAGTTTAAAGCTTCTCCTTTTTTTGTCAGATTTCTTGTTTTTTCTAGTTGTTCTGAATATGAAATATAATAGTGAGACATTACAAAATAACATTTGTACAACAGAGAGAGTTTACGTAGTGTTATTTCTGTATAGTTCTGTCTCTGGGTTGAATGCTAATTTCTGTGTGTTTATTGATGTGTTTATCATAGGACTGTCTTGAAATGCTTTGTAATCTGAATGGACTGAATATAAAGAAAGCTGACAAACAAGAACGCAAACCGTACGATGTGGCAACTGAATCCTGTAAGGAACTCATTGACAATCTAGGTAAGTGTGAAATATTGATGTATTTGATGCTTATCCAAATGCTTATTAAATGGTGGAAGTCATTGAATGATCTCAGTAGATTTGTCAATCTAGTCATGATATAGTTTTGTAGTAAGACCTCAGATCTGTTCTCGGAAGGTTGCCGAACTAAAGCCAAGGATGATACATCTGGCGTGCAGCTCAGGCAAAAGCCCTTGACAGTATCTTCGGTGTTGTGTGACCTGTGGTCACTTTTAAAGTTAAAGGAATGGGTCTAACAGCTAGACTAGCCATAGTGTTATTTAGTTTATTTACAATCCTGGTGATTGAGTCCCTGACTGTTGTCACAATCTATTGGAAGGTGGTTATACTCGTTGAAGAAAAGCTTATTTTCCTGTAAAAGAATTGGCAAGTTTAAAGTTAACTCTTCGACAAAAAACATACATACAAATTTTGTCTTATAAGTACAAGGTGTCAAAGTTTCTCTGTGTAAATGTTTACAGACTGTTTTGTTTTCGTTATATAGGTGCCAGAAAAGTGAAAGTTGTGATTGACATGAAAGGTGATGTAGCCCCTAAATCTCCAGCAGCGTCTCCCTCCTCTCCAACCCCACCATCTCCAATTGTTGTCAGAGAAGGTGATGAGTATGTGATTGGCTTGGTGACTATAAAACCTGATCTGAGCTGGCCAACTTTTGATGAAGTCATAGCAGCCATATTGGTAGCACATTCAAAGGTAGGTTGGTTGATGTAGTGACAGTAAACATCACTCTAGCGCCCTCTATAGTTAGTTTAAATATATATATGTATTAAAAAACAAGTGGTAATGATAAGTTACCAGTTAATGTTTATCTGTATAGATTTTTCTATAGATGATCAAAAATAAAGGTCAATTCTTAATTTTCAAATGAAGAGATTTAGAATTTAAGAAATAAGATATTAAGTATTATTTCATTAAAATTTAGGTTTAATGATTTTTTTGTCTTTGCTACAGGATCTAGGTGCTGTTTGTAAAGATATGGAAGACACAGATCCTGATACGAGTGATGAGAATAGCAACATAGCTGAGAAAGGACTTGGACTAACAGGAGATAGTATTCTATGCTATAATGCAGGTCTGTATTTTAATTCATTCACACATAGTGATGTCTGCATTGTAATCATCATTCTGATATTAAAAATATACAAAATAAACCACAAAACAAAACTATTTCAGACTGTCAATTTGTTGACTGAGAATCACTACCGTCCACCTATTTTAGGATAGAAATTGGAAACACTGTGAACAGTTACACGAGAAGGTGATTTCTATAAAGTACAAGATCACTCAAAATTGATGTAAGCTTGAATCATAGACCCTACATGAAAGGTCTATGCTTGATGAATCTATAATAGTCTTGTGTCTATTTGATTATACGTGTCTTTAATTTTGTAGAAGAAATGCAGGTGAAGCAAGAGATAAATGAATAAAATAAAAAATAAGTCAAGACTCAGACACAGAACATTAATTTATCATCTGGTTACTTCTTTCACATTATAATGTAGGTACTGTTACTTGGTACCCAGAAGAGGACAATGAAGATAAACCGTTTGACTTTTTTAGTAGTCGTGATAGAGTCAATGTGCAATTGATGGGTCTCAGTGAGGGATGTCTTGATAAGTTGGCATATGAATCTCTGATACCCATACAGACTCTACAAACGTACCATAGATTGGTAAGTTGATGTATGAATCTCTGATACCCATACAGACTCTACAAACGTACCATAGATTGGTAAGTTGGCGTATGAATCTCTGATACCCATACAGACTCTACAAACGTACCATAGATTGGTAAGTTGATGTATGAATCTCTGATTCCCATACAGACTCTACAAACATACCATAGATTGATAAGTTGGCGTATGAATCTCTGATACCCATACAGACTCTACAAACATACCATAGATTGGTAAGTTGATGTATGAATCTCTGATACCCATACAGACTCTACAAACATACCATAGATTGGTAAGTTTGCATATGAATCTCTGATACCCATACAGACTCTACAAATGTACCATAGTTTGGTAAGTTGGTGTATGAATCTCTGATACCCATACAGACTCTACAAACATACCATAGATTGGTAAGTTGATGTATGAATCTCTGATACCCATACAGACTCTACAAACGTACCATAGATTGGTAAGTTGGCATATGAATCTCTGATACCCATACAGACTCTACAAACGTACCATAGATTGGTAAGTTGATGTATGAATCTCTGATACCCATACAGACTCTACAAACATACCATAGATTGGTAAGTTTGCATATGAATCTCTGATACCCATACAGACTCTACAAACATACCATAGATTGGTAAGTTTGCATATGAATCTCTGATACCCATACAGACTCTACAAATGTACCATAGTTTGGTAAGTTGGCGTATGAATCTCTGATACCCATACAGACTCTACAAACATACCATAGATTGGTAAGTTGATGTATGAATCTCTGATACCCATACAGACTCTACAAACATACCATAGATTGGTAAGTTTGCATATGAATCTCTGATACCCATACAGACTCTACAAATGTACCATAGTTTGGTAAGTTGGCGTATGAATCTCTGATACCCATACAGACTCTACAAACATACCATAGATTGGTAAGTTTGCATATGAATCTCTGATACCCATACGGACTCTACAAACGTACCATAGCTTGGTAAGTTGATGTATGAATCTCTGATACCCATACAGACTCTACAAACATACCATAGATTGGTAAGTTGATGTATGAATCTCTGATACCCATACAGACTCTACAAACATACCATAGATTGGTAAGTTGATGTATGAATCTCTGATTCCCATACAGACTCTACAAACATACCATAGATTGGTAAGTTGATGTATGAATCTCTGATACCTATACAGACTCTACAAACATACCATAGATTGGTAAGTTGATGTATGAATCTCTGATACCCATACAGACTCTACAAACATACCATAGATTGGTAAGTTGATGTATGAATCTCTGATACCTATACAGACTCTACAAACATACCATAGATTGGTAAGTTGGTGTATGAATCTCTGATTCCCATACAGACTCTACAAACATACCATAGATTGGTAAGTTGATGTATGAATCTCTGATACCCATACAGACTCTACAAACATACCATAGATTGGTAAGTTGATGTATGAATCTCTGATACCCATACAGACTCTACAAACATACCATAGATTGGTAAGTTGGCATATGAATACCCATACGTCTACAAATATACCAGTATCATAGATTGGTAAGTATTTAGTGAAACTTTGTATTTTCAACAGAACTTATTACTCATCTAAAGTTAGTGGTATTTTGTGGATATTGGAATGCCCATAACATAGGAAATGTTTATGACTTTATTTGAATAGAGAACACAGTTGTTAACCTTTGTTGTTTTCTGTTTTTCAGATTGAACAATACAAAAGTGTAGTGTTCTACGGTCCACCTGGTACTGGCAAGACTTATATAGCTAGGAAATTAGGAGAGTGTATTAAGGTAAAGTTAATGTCTTATCTGATCTACCCAAGTACCAACCTTAGGATCTTTAATTATGAAAGAAAAAATGCAGTGACAAAACAACAAGAAAATGAAAATGAAACTATACATTTTAATTGTCATAATAGTATGTACAGCATATTATTTTTTTATAAATGAAAATCTGTCTTCAAACCTCCTGAAAAAGCTCAGTCAGAATGCATTTGTTTAAAAAAAAAATATAATAAAAAAGTGTTGATATACTTGTCAGCTTTGAATCCCAGTTTGAAACTGAGGCTGTGTTGTCATTTTGTACAGTTTGTTGATAAGGAACTTTTTCTCACTATGTCAATTTTGTTTGCATTTAGATTATTATAGTATCACAATGTATTTCATAAGGATGATATTTTACAAAGTATAATTTTACTAATTCCAAATCTGACATCACTATTTCTGTATTTCCTTTCAGCATAAACAAAAGCAAAAAAGTAACGAGTGTGAAATAAATCACGTAGCATTGAATCCTAAGTACTGCAAACAAGATCTGTTCAAGTTACTTCATTCCAAAGGTATGGATAATTTTTTTTTTAAAACTTACATTGAAAATAGTCAATTTTTTACAGTATATATTGTAAAAGATGAACAAACATTTGAAACTTGGTAAAAAAATGTTTTTCAGTAATCTTTTCTTGTAAATACATAAATTTGCACTCTTCCTGAAATATGTTGGTAAATTTGTTGGAAGTTTGTGTGGAACCATCTGTATTGTATGCTGCTAGAAAAGTGATGATTGGATGATGTGGATGCAAGTAACCATAATGATGGTGTACTGTTAGTATACATTGTTGCCATGGTAATATGCTATATTTCAGCACTTTTGAAATTACTATGCTTGAAGATGGAAGATGTGAATGGATTTGAGTGATATGATTGTAATGATGTTTGGATTTTTTCGTCGATAGGATTTCTTGTGTCTGCTAAGGAGGAGAATAAGTCTGAAAAGAAGATAACTCCAATATTGGTATTAGATGATCTCAGTCGTATCTCATTATCAGAAGTATTTGGTGAATTACTGTATGCATTGGAGAACAGAGGTCCACAACACCCAGTCACTGTTAAGATAAGTAAGTGTTATAGTATTTGGTGAATTACTGTATGCATTGGAAAACAGAGGTCTACAACACCCAGTCACTGTTAAGATAAGTAAGTGTTATAGTATTTGGTGAATTACTGTATGCATTGGAAAACAGAGGTCCTCAACACCCAGTCACTGTTAAGATAAGTAAGTGTTATAGTATTTGGTGAATTACTGTATGCATTGGAGAACAGAGGTCTACCACACCCAGTCAGCGTTAAGTGACTTGCTATGCCATGTACACTGTAGACTATATACAGGTAGAACATTTTAAGTTTGTATTTCACACATTGGTGTACATATGCTCCATGTCAGGTTTCACACAGTTCATCACTTTTCTAAATCTGCAAAAAGAAGCATTATGTTAAACTTCAGTATGTCCCAATATTATGGTATTCTAAGTAAAGTGATTACTTTCATTGAATTTGTCTTTTATCATTCAAACCCTAGGTGAAAGCACAGATGGAAAGGAATCGGAATCTGGTTCCTATTATCTTCAAGAGAATTCCTATGTCCTGGGAACCATGGATAAAGCAAGGTATGATAACCTGTTACCAAGGTATACTTTGTGCCTCGATCTCCACTCCGTATTCTGTACACACAAGGAGCTTTGTACACAATACTCAAAGGGAATCATCATTTAGTTGTCATCTGTCTGACCATACCCAGAGTTTGTTTTGTTTGTGATATTTCTTCTTCTATCTTCAACTAACAAACATAATCACGATAAAATCTTGAAGGAGCAACTTCAAATAAAATAAGTTCCAATTAGCTATGAATAGTGGCATCCGTTGGAATCAGACAAGTCAAATATTATCACAATAAAATGCACTTTTCCATCTGAGTATCCCCAACATGTTCAAGATATCTCCAAGTTCTTCTTTTTTTTCATGAAGAATAAAAATGTAATTTTGATAATTGTAGCTAATGTTTTGAGACTGAAAGTCTTTTCTCTTTTGTCTATTTGTACGTGCATGGTTTTTGCTTTACAAACTTGTGCTCATAGAAATTTGTATTATCTACCAAATTGATAGGTCCACAGGTCTAGATCTGTCAGCCCAGCAACGATTTCGATGGGTGCATTTGAAGTGTGACAGTGAACCAGTCAGAGGTCTACTGCAGAGATATTTACGTAGACGACTCATTCATAAATACCGTGGCAAACTACCAACTGCATCTGATCCTGTCTATAAGGCTGTAGAATGGATTTGTGGTGTCTGGCACAGACTCAATGCATGTCTTGCTAAACTTGGACTGTCCGAACTTGTACTTGGACCACGACATTTCTTTGCATGTCCAATTGAAGTCAATAAACCAAAAGCTATCCTCAGGTAGGTGGTGTAAACAACCAGTATTTACTTTTGATTGGATATAGAACAGTGCATTCTTAAGACAATATATGTTATTAACTTATATGAGGCAGCTTGGTAAGTTTCACAGTCTTGCGGCTAGGTTTTACTTTCTAATGTAGTGAATCTTACTCTTCAATTATTTGACCACAAAATTTGTACATGAGGCTTTCAATTGCAGGAAACACGCTTAAAGTTACAACATGTGACAACTATTTATTTATTTTAATTTTGTTTTTTAGTAGGACTTTTTGTCTTATATTAGCCAGAGGGATGGATGTGGCTCTTTCTTTGTAAACTCTACTGAATTATAAAGAACTGAATTTATAATTTGATAAATCCACATAGGACACTTAAATAAACAAACAAAGAAACAAAGAAATAACAACAACATTTGACATTAAGCTAACTCCTTGTGGCAACAGTTACTCCTAACCATTGAGATGGTTGGGGTAAGGTGGTGGTGGTGGTGGTGGTGGTGGTGGTGGTGGTGGGTGGGGGGGGGGGGTTCAGGGGTGGTGGTGGTAGTTGAACATAAATATGGATTTACAAGATTTTCATCTTTGTAGTAATTAAGATTCTTTCTCACTGAGTAACAGAGTTGAAAGGCATTGCTATAACACTTATCAGAGGATAGTTGTATTAACTGATCAATAATTACATTTCTTGTTCATTCATACTCAAGATAATTGTCATAAATGTCATTAATCGTCTGTTATTTCTCTCTGTACCTAGATGGCTGAGTCTGTCCTGGAACCATGCCATAGCACCAGGAGTGGAAGATGCAGTGCTGCGTGGCTGTACATCAGTCATACAAGGACATCATAAAGTAGCCACCACAGCCCTGTTTGTACTTCTACAGAGAGCTGTTGTACCTGGCTGTCCTCTCTCACAGCAAGGTCAGATTTAGAACATACTTCAAATGGAGTATATTTTGCATATAAAATAGCATAAATAAAGCAGACAGTTGAGGGTGTCAATATCTAGTCGGCAAAAATGTTGTATAACAAATGTATGTTTAATGGTACATGGACCTATAGATTAACGGCACTCATTCAAGATGTTGTCTAAAGAATCCTATTAATGTGATGACAGCTAAAAATATTGATACCTATAGCCAAGATATCTTTTCAGATATTCAGATTATCAACATGGAAATGAAATGAAACCTTAGTTTTTATAGAATGTAAAGATACATGTAAATGACTCATTCGTCTTTCCCAATGAAGTTAAAGTGTCTGATTCCTACTACAGTACAATACTGCTTCTAGTAGTAGTAAAATATTTACCATCTTTGTTTTCTTTGTATCATCAGAGGCAGAGAGATATTTGTCCAGTTTCCGAGGTGGAAGCATTGGTTCTGTTCATCTTGCAGTACCCAAGAAAGCTAGCAAGGCTGTCAAGAAATCTCCAAACTTTGGCTGGAAACATGGCTCATCTGCCAGCAAAAAGAAACACCAAGACAAAACCAGAGACAAAGATAAAGATAAAGACACGAACAAAGAAAAGGATAAAGATAAAGATAAAGAAACTGAGAAAGAAAAAGAAAAAGCAAGCAGCACTTCATCTGTTGCCACGGATACACTCTCTGATGATAGTGATGATAGTAAGTGTGTGACTGAGTTTAGAATTGTAAATCTGTTTGTCTTTACCATAAGTCTTAACATTCCAGCGAAGACTTAAAAAAATTGCTTGGTTCTGATTACCCGACCCCCGCCGATTTTTTCATTGCCAACCCTAAGCTTTTTTTTAAATGTACGGTATTCGAGAAAAAAATAAAATAAAATTGTGAAGTCTCATGAGAAATAGTGGATGCAGAAACTGACATCAACTTAAAAAGACAATATAAAACTGTTCTTCCAATCTGTAATGGCTGTACATCTAATGGGAATCTAATATGGGAATGTTATTACTTTGTCATATTAATGCTTGAATTACAGTGTTTCTCAAGTGATAGTGTATGATAACACCTTCACTTTATTTCTGATTCACCACCACAGCTGCTGACAGCATTAGTGAAAGTACCAAGAAAGCATCTGAAGAAATAGCAAGACAGGTCTTAGAAGCTCTCAATCAGCCAGTCAGGTGATGAACTATATAATATTAATATTAATTTTATAATAATAATAATCTTGTTTCAATATAAAATTGTCATTCATTATCAATCCAAGTGATGTTAGTATTGAAGAGTTAACCAAGTCAACATTGATTGGGTGAACTCTGGTTGCAATCTGAATGCAAGTATGTAGAAATTCCATTGATGTCTACTTATGCATATCAACTATAGTCAGTTAGGTTGGACTTTTGATATACCTTCATTGACTAGGAAGAAACCTGTGTTTTGTTGAAAACCTTTCATATGTACTTCTGTATGGAAAGTGCTTGGATGGATAAAGTTCTTTTCATTCTTTTATGGTGTATGTAATAAAGGAACTTTTAATAGTTTTTAAAAAAGACTAAAGTTCTATTTCTCTACAGTGCATCTGGAGAGACAAAGACAGCCAGTGTGACAAGCCTGACCCAACCACAGGAAGCAGCTAACACAGAAGAAGTTATGCAAGTTATACAAGACATACAGACCAGCAAATCCGATTCAGAACTGAATAAAATAATACGTCTTCATGATCAGCTGTTTGGACAATCCATTGGAGTTAAGACTAACTCTCATTCCAATACATCAGCTCCTCAAACCTCTAAATCTATGCCTAAGATAAGTGACATCACGACTAAAGACAAGAACGGTGATGTCAAGAAAGGTGATGCGACTTCAAGTGTGAAGGAACCAATCAAGCATAAGACTGAATCCACAAAACAGGATAAGAAGTAACTGATACGCTATAAAACTCCATGATTGTGGACGATTCAATAGCTTTAATATTGTGACTTATAAAAACCCCCCATGTAAAGACTTGCCAACATTTACTGCCCTGCATTTAGTTTATCACCTTTGCCAAAGTTTTTGAATTTATGAACATTAAACCGTTTATATTTACATTGTAACTGAATGCAATGCATACTGTAATGATACACTAGTTTTTACATCTCATATAGTTGCCGATATTGTGACAAAATACAGAATTTTCTAAATTTTTCATAGCAAATGTTAGCTTTAATATTTTGGCTGCCAAATTTTACATTCAATGTATTTGATGTGCCTTTTTTTGTGTGGAATTATATTGCGTGCTGTGTAATTATTGTGTTTGTTTTATGATAAGTTTTAGCTTTACATCATTTGATACAGGTTAGAGAAAGATATTAATGCGAAGACTGCCATTTTTTATTTGAGAATATTTGTAGCATTTTACAATCGACGGAGTGGCAGTTCCACTTATTGCTAGAATTAAAGTTAACTCAATGACAGTGTGTATTAAAGGGGTTTCTTTCATTGACAAAGTAACCAAACACAAAATTGTGTTAATTACAAACTTACTTCAATATCTGGAAATTTATAAGCCAATGAGATCACCACAGATCCTGATGTCACAGGGTCAAAGTTCACCTGTCATGAACACTGCTTTAATGTTTCACTGTATGAAGGAAACATTTTGTGTCGAACAGCTGGATGAGAGAATTATGATTCAGACAGAAGATAAACAGTGCTGATCGACTTTTCAAATGATATGAGTGAACATTTGAATTCCCAGATGAATTGTACAATCTATTTTTTTCTTACAAAATATAGATTCTATTTTAATACTGTAAAGACTTTCCTATATGATGTGACTGTGGTTTGGTGAGGTGTCCATTTGGTGGACTGCACTGTCAAAACCAATGGAGATCATAGCCAACATGATAAAACAACTTTGAACCATAGACAGTGGAGCTCCCTTCATTGTCAGATGCTTGAATTTGACCTATCTATATGCGTGTAATGTGTTAGCTCAGAGACTGCAAGGTGTTCACTACTATACTGTCACAGCAGTATTTTTGTTAAGGACGGTAAGCAGGACTGGTAATCTACTTGAGTTCCCAAATCATTTTACTGGGGTTCCCCACAAAAATTATGGTACAATGTAAGTTGTACCATATTTTCACCGTCTGTTAATACTCAGTGGGTTTCCAAAGCTTAGCAACAAGTTGACACTACTCAGACTATTGGTTCTGTTCTACTTGGTCAAAATAGCATTGCCAAGCTTCAGATAGCCAAGTCTCTGGGCTAATAATGCATATATATAATGATTGACATACTGTGTGTTATTTGATATTTATTTATAACATACTTATTTTTCTTATCTAAGACAGAGTTTCTGTTCAGTTGACAAATATTGACTTCAGTATTTTATTTAAATGAAATGTGAAATGTATTAATGAGCCCACTACATTTTAATCACATTTTTTTGTAAACTTAGCATGACCTTTGGACCTCTGTTGTAATGAATGTCTTCCAAGGTGTGCAAGCTAGGAATAATAGCCTGCAAACTACCATTGGTTTTCTGAGTTTGTAATTTACTGACATCCAATGGTTTGACCTCTCTGTGACCTTAAAATTGAATGTCAATATCATATAAATATTAGACCATAATACTTATAAAAGTGTCTCTGCATCAGTCATATTGAACATAGAGAAATAGGTGTATTGTTTTCATATCAATGGAAGCTACTAAAATTCTAAGATGCTGTCCTATGTTTCTATATCATTAAGTATCACACAGTTTGCTTTAAAATGTAGACCATGGTGTAAACTATAGAGTAAATAGGATCCTGTCCAGTGTTTATGGTCTAATGTTTATTTTTAGTTCAATATGCATCAAAACAAAAAAGGAAATCTGTTCTTGGTTTTCAACATTTCGATATTAATCCAAAATTTTGTCCACATGAAATTAGTTTATATGATAGAAGCTTTAGAAGCTCAGTCTCTTTATACTACATGAAGTGTCATATACTAAGTAAGTGGGTTTCCCACTTGTAAATGACAGACACTTGAAATCAATGTGACACAGAATTATACGGTAAGAATGTAACACAGTGGGAAGATAGTACGTATTATACATTGGTCAGAAATTATGGAACATTATGTGAGTTAAAAAATTATGCAAAGTTAATACTTTTATTAATGTATGAATTTGACTATGCATTCTTTGAAAAGGAAGTAGAGAGTGTATACAGATCTGTGTACATTAAGTGGGTTAGATGGACCAGACCAGACCTAGGTAATATGACGCATGCACAAGTCTGCAACCATATCTAGGAAGTAAAGAGATACAACCGTGTTGAAGAAAGCAATGTCTTATTTTCAATAAATTGTTAACATATAGCTTATGATATTTATTGGAATTAATGAAAGGTGTGATTTATATGACAAAGTTGTATTACATGATAGTGGATTGGTATTATTTGTATGGACAACATAAGACAATTTAAAAGGTATGCATGTATGGAATGTATTTATTCCACAGTGTTCTGCAGACTATCTCTCGTTATACAAAGGGCATTGTTGTATTAAACCATAGACCCCTACATGATGAGGGTCTATGATTAAACTAGGGTACCAAAAAGTAACTTTATTCAAACCAGCATGTTACGGCTAGGTATATTAAAGGACACAGACGTACTATAAAAAGTACTTTAAAATAAAATATTCCAGCGTTTTACACAGGCTATAGTGCCTTGTGTATCTGAAAGACATCAAGTTAGAGTACTGGAACACACACCAATGGAGACTATACTACCAACAGACCAAATTTATGAGTAAAAAGGAACTGAAAAACTGAAGATGGAAGTCATTGTTATAACAGGAGAGGCTGTACAGAAAGACAACTCTACTCTTGGCCAGTCTACTGAGTTTTCATCCGTAATTCAAACATTTTATCATTGGATAAGAGTTTTCCTTTTTTTCGTTCACTGAAAAGATTTACAATGATCAAATCTTTTCAGCCACTTTTATTTGAATTATTGTCAATTTTCTTTATGGTAGTTTTCAGTAACTCATTTTTCTGGTTTGAATAAAACTTGTTGCTGTATACGACTTCCTATGTTTTAATTTTACTGCAATGATAATCGTTACGATATTTTGCAAGGGGTTTAAATGTGACTGAAATGACAAAGTGGCTGCTTTGCCTGCTACTACCTTACAGTAAGTAATCAGTATGCATGGTAATTAGTAGTCAACAAATATTTTCATTGACAATTTATTTTAGCGAAAAAAAAGCACCAGTGAGAAAATTCTAAAAGAAAATGTAGTATTTGACAGTAAATCCAAATAGCTAAGACAAATCTGAAACTATTTTATGTAAATGACTTCAAATAAACACAAATCATATTCAAGTTATACAATGTTTGCTGATGATTATGAATCGAGATTATTTTTTACTAAACAGTGGATTACAAAAGTGAACAATATTTACAAAAATAATTAGTTGTAAACAAGTATTTACTTTTTCCAGTTGTTTTTGATCATGCTGTAAACAAGTGTTGGTGATGATGGTGGCAAATACCACCTATCTAAGGAATGATCGCACCATGGCACATAGCTCAATAAACAAACTTTGTTCATTTAGGGGGGGAGGGGTTCTGGCATCAATGCAATTGCTGAACTTCATTTGCGCACTTCTAACCAAATTTTGAAAACTTTCATGCCTTCAATGATGACAGATTCTGTTTGTACTAATGAGAGGTTCATAAGTTTACTTCTAATGTAATATACAGTGTATACTGTGCTTTTTCTCCGATTAGTATTTGAATGTGTTTATTATCATGTCTTTACATTGCATCGATCGTAGTGGTTTGACACTACAATTTTCATTGTATATAAACATGTCGATATCAAACTTATGAACGTTTGTTTTGGGGGAGGGGGGGGGGAGGTGTTTTTGTTCTAAATGAACAAAGTTTTTTTATTGAGTTTGGGCGACATTGTGCAATTGTCCCTAGGTATTATTTATTTTGCTTGACAATATATACTTTGATTGTGTTAAACAGAAAATAAGTTCCACTTTATTTTGCACTGAAATATAACATATGTTACAATCATATAACACACATATTGGCTAATATTAAAGCTACACAAGCTCTGACTGATTATTATTATTTTTTTCGATCTGACAACGAACAATATATTCTCTGAAAATTGTTAAAGTGCTAATAATCAGACATTTGTACATGGTAATTATGGGTTTATTGTATCCATAAGTAGTATGGCAAACAGGTTGAAATCATGGTCACGTTTGTTGGGGGTGCTGATTTTTGGGTGTGGACTGAAAAGTCAGTTTAATTGTATTTTTTTGTACCATGTGTATAGATGCACACATACATTTATGTGAGTCAGTGCCGTTCAGGGTGTACAATATTAGGTTATTATATCAAGCAAAACCATTTCAAAAAATTTTCCAGTTGCAGCTTGTGTAGCTTTAAATATTGTTATCAACCATACCTGAAGTTTACCAAATGAACCAAACTGAACCGTAAAGAACCAGACAACAGGCTGGTCAGTCACTCATTTAACTTTTTTGCTGTAAGTTCATACTTTGATTATTCTGAGGAATAATGCACTCTTTTTAGTTGAACTTTCGAACTTTAAAGTTATGTACCATTTTTTTTAATAAGTCTTCCAGATTCCACCTTTAATACACAACCAAGAGACTTGCAAATAAAATAATGTATTTGCACTATTTGTGAGTGTTGTGTTTATCCTTTCATTTAAGAAATAGAATAAAATCACTGATGCCAATATTTGGAAACAGAAAGATGGAAATAAATTTTCCAAACTTACTACCGTAGTTATATCAAACTTGTTGCCTTGAACTTGCAAGGGTGCACCCTAAGGTTCTTTGGCATAATTTTACACTGTCAGTTTCTTCTGTTTCAGCCTGTTTTGTTAGTTTTTGGCATTGTAGATTCTGGGTTAAGAGTTTTTAAACTAAGAAAACAACTTTTTGTATTGGTTGTTTGGAACTAAGTAACAGTCAGTCCAAATTAACAAGTAGACACAAAGAGTAACATAACCACCAATTATTATGGTAATTTGTTTATTGTGGAGAGAGAGAGAGAGAGAGAGAGAGAGAGAGAGAGAGAGAGAGAGAGAGAGAGAGAGAGAGAGAGAGAGAGAGAGAGAGAGAGAGAGAGAGAGAGAGAGAGAGAGAGAGAGAGAGAGAGAGAGAGAGAGAGAGAGAGAGAGAGAGAGAGAGAGAGAGAGAGAGAGAGAGAGAGAGAGAGAGAGAGAGAGAGAGAGAGAGAGAGAGAGAGAGAGAGAGAGAGAGAGAGAGAGAGAGAGAGAGAGAGAGAGAGAGAGAGAGAGAGAGAGAGAGAGAGAGAGAGAGAGAGAGAGAGACGTACTGTTTGACAGACACCATGGACATTAGTACAACTGAATCTGAAGTAGTTGTCCAAAAAAATCCCCCAATTAATTATAAATTTTACTTCATCAATCACTTGAGAAAAAAACAATTTAAAATGTACAAATTTATTGTGGTACACATTTTAATCATTTACACAGAAGAGTTTGGCATAAAAAAAAAAGAAATGAATGAACCTTGACACACTTTATGGAATAAAGTAAGAACTTTTCTGGTAACATTGTGAAGAAAAGAGAGTACATGTGTGTGTGTGTGTGTGTGCGTATGTGTGTGTGCACGTGTAATGTTTGTTCAAACAAAGAAAAGACAGTACACTTGTGTTTGATATTCTTCACCCAATCCCATCCACTGACTTAACATAGTCTATTAAACTTCTATTGATAATTTAAGATGCAAGTTTTATTGCTCTTTTCTTGACATTTTAGGAATGTTAACTACCGGGGTATATCATGAAATGATTGGCTGTACACTGATACTTTATCTTGCATGACATTTACATACAAATGTTTGAATGGCCATCCAATGTGTCATGAATTCACAATGGTTTTTGCTATTATGCTGTCACAAAGTCCTTTCCTATTTGTTAACCTGCAATGAATATACAGAATGTCTAACACTGTAAACAATAGTGAGGAGGTCTAAAGGGACGATCATTATGTGGAGTTCATGGCTCAAATCTAATCACACTATGACCTTCATCATTCATAGCTTTTCTTGCTACCTTTTGCAAACCTGTCAAAGGTGAATGTGACTGTTCTTTGTCTCGCTCTTTGTAATAAGAAGTGACAGCACACTTGAAATGTTTCTTCATCATCATCATCATCATCATCATCATCATCATCATCATCATCATCATCATCATCATCATCATCATCATTATCATCACCATCATCATCATCATCATCATCTCCATTCATTCATTCATAAAAACATTAAAATAAAGTTGATGTAAAACAAAAGATCATTTCATGAGTTAAAGTATAATCACTGCTAGACTTTCTCACGGGTAATATTGATTGAATCACATAGCTTAACATCACTAAAAAGGTTTGTACAACCTCACACATAATTTTTCATACTCTTGTCATTATCACTTTAGAAATATCAAGACTTCACTCAGAAGATATATTCAGTCCAAAATACTGATATTACCATTCAGTACTTTGTGAATGGTACAATATATTCAATTTTCTCGCTATTTATGTTACGGTATGTTGATAGGAGAAAGTTTCACACCATCATAGTATTTGGTCATAACAAAACAATGTGCGTAAAGTGTAATGGTGGCAAAAAGAAAAATAGTGCCAATGGGTTTGTAGCACAACTGTACAGTTTCTTAAAAGCACTCCCATTAAATTTCAGCCCAATCTGCTCCGTAGTTTTGGAGTTAAAGATTCTTTACCAAAAAGACACATTATTAGCCCTAATTTGCTTATCACTGATGGGATCATCATGTCATGTACAAAACTTAATCTAAACACTCGCAAGAATGTTCCAACAAGTTTCAGACCGATCTGCCCAGTAGTTTTTGAGTTTAAGTTTTTTGAACAAAAATCACATGTTTTGACCCAAATCACACACCGGTGGTAAAATCATTTTCATTTGAACAATTTCCCAACTAGACACCAAAGGTAATACAAATATCACGGCAATCGGTCCAGCAGTTTTGTACTTTAAGTTGTTTACACACACACACACACACACAGACACTTTGCCATGCCTATAGCACTACTGAACCATATCAGTTCAGTTGTGCTAACAAAATGAATAGGTGAGATGACATTCGTTACAAAAATAACACCCTAAAGCTACTAAGTATTAATATTGTCATGTTAAGGTGTTTATCCTTATTTACCATATTTACAAGATCTCATTCCATCCCCCACCCCTAAGCTTGAGGACTACTGATTATTTGGGTAGAGCTTTTTGTACAGCTTCCCAACACTTACATGGATTACTGATGTTTGCAAAAGTGGGATTTCTGTTGTTAATGTTACCTCACTAGGTAACTTATGCATATCTATAGATGGGCCAGTATTTGGGGTTTGGTCACAGCTCTGATAGTAGCCCCATCGAGATCTACATAAGAAAAATGTTGTCATGCCGTTTGTACCAGTATTGCTCATATTACCGCAAACACTGGCACACATTTTGACTACAATTGGCTAAGTAAAACAAATATCAATCAATCTTACTTGTGGAAACATAACAACCCCCCAACCCCGATATTCTAATATGATGTGTTGATATCAAAAGTTTCTGTAATACTTGCAACTACAAATATACATGTTTCAATTTTCATGTCTCATAGTTTCTAGTATACAAACATATGCAATTCCACCTTCACTGGAATAAATATACAATAAAAAATTGCTTCTACATAGTCAATCAAAGTTTGCAAGACAGTATTGTTTGGTTGGTTGCAAAGCATTCCATTAACTTGCTTTAAATATGTAGTCTATTACCAATGGGATGTTTGAATCAATGCACGATAATACTAGTTTGTTTGGTTGCACAGTTTCCACCAAATTGCTTTCACAAAGTCTAGTATCTTTGAATCAATGCAAGATAGTAGATACTGTTGATAACGTTTGCTTACAAAGCTGATCATTCAAAATGGTGCCATTACCAGGCAAGTTCATATATATAGCATTAATCATAGCAGAGATAGGGGTACTACTGGCATTATGTTACATTGTCATTGGATGGCTTAGTCATAAGACCCCTTGTGTTTCTTTTTCTTCTTTTTCTTGGTTGTTGCTGCCTTTTTCTTGGCAGTACACCTTGGACAGAACCAGTCACTTTCTTCTTTAGGTTCTTGTACTATACCAACACATGGCCTGAAAACAAAGACAAAACAGTGATATAACGCTTTAAGTGAAATGAAATCCACTCTCAATCTCCCACATTACTTTTCTTGATAAAGAAAAGTTCATTCGTTAAACAGACAGGTAATATTTTTTGAATCTAGCAGGTTGTATGTACCAAACAGTGAAGAATTTAGCAGGTTGTATGTAGCAAACAGTGAAGAATTTAGCAGGTTGTATGTAGCTGTGAAGAACAGTGAAGAATTTAAAGAACTTGTATCAAGTACGCACAGATCAGACACCATGTCAAGATTGACTCTTGAGAACAGATACACCATAACGGACCCTATTAATCAGAAATCAGGTATTTATCTTACCAATGATACCAATCATCACACGTATCACATCCAATCATAGGACTGCCATCATCAGGTAATTTACAAGCTGGACAGATCCATATCTTTGTGCCATTAGCATCCTAAATAAAAATGAAATGAAAATGAATTACTTTGTTGTGGCCATAAACATGAGAATGTGTTGTCGATGAACTATCAGATTATTACATTTTGTGAGATTGAAGGGTTTATGTGGAATGGTGTATTTTTATTGGGGATATTTTACTTCATATTCAAGAAAAATGTAAAAAAAAAAAGGGTATTACCTCAGGGTACTATGGTGCATTGTGTATTTTGTTTTACCAGGAAACAGATCAGAGAAAACAAGTAAATGCAGAAATGAAAGAATGAAATATTCATATTTGGAATGCATGTATGCAAGTAACTATTGACTTACCAACACTGTGCTGCCCAGTGTTTCTGTTATAACAGATCTCTCCACTGACCCTGGCTGTGATGTTGATGCTGATGGGGTTTGTTGAGATGGTGATGTAACTGGTGCTGGTGCTGGTGGAGGTGGTGGTGGTGCAGGTGGTGGTGGAGTTGGTTGGGATGGTACATCTGGTACTGGTACAGGTGCTTGGGGTGGTGGTGGAGTTGCAGCAGGTACTGATGGTTGAGATGGTGGCATTTGAGGAGTTCTTCGGGGCTGCTGAGCTGGGGAGTGTTTTGGTGAAGGTCTTGAAAGACTATGCTGGGGAGACATAATGACTGGGGGTCTTGTTGGTTCCTGCTTGATTGGTGGTGCATGTACTTGTGGTTGAGAAATGGGGGGTGGGGGTGGAGGAGGGGGAGGGGGTGGTGGGGGAGGGGGTCTCATTGCAGGTGGACTGTTGTGTATTGTAGAAGCAAAGGATCCTATGGGTTGATGCATCATAACTTTGGGTAGATGTGGAGGTTGGACAGTTGGGATCATAGGTTTACGTTGTGTTGGTGGTGGTGACATCATGGCAGGATGTGGTGGCATTGGTGGTGGTGATGCCCATGCTGGGTAGTTTGCTTGTGAATGTGCCATCATGGAAGCCAGTGCCATTTGGTGATGGTGATGGGAATGAGGGTGAGCATGGGGGTGAGGGGCATGAGGGTGATGGGAAGGAGGTGGTGAACCAAATTGAGATGGAAAGTGGAATGGAAATCGAGGTGAATGATAGGGTGGTGGGGGAGGGGAAGAATGGGGGATGTGAAACTGAGGATAGGGTGGTGAAGGTGTGGGTGTTGGTGACTGGGGTTCTGGCCTCGGTTGATAATATGGTTGTGGTATTGGTTGTGGCATTGGTGGTGGTGACGGCAGCTTCATTGGTGGTTGTGGCGGCGGTGATGGTGTCGCTGGCTTCTCTGGAGGAGCAGACTGTTTGATGACACTACAAAATAATAAATTAGAATACCTTTAATACCCTGAATGAATATTCAACATTTACTCAAAAACTCATGCTTAGGTGGTATACACCTAGTCTTGCTGCTAGACATTTGGGCTTTCTTCCAATACGATAAGCAAACGAAGTTCGCAGTGAGGGTTTGCCCGAACATCTAGCTAATGTCATTTTCAGACTTGACATTCCATTGAGATGATACATGTATATGGCCGTGGGTTGGGCTTTGTATCATTATATACATATGTTAATATATTCAATAACCCATGACCTCTATAATACATACTACTATAAAAACTACGACTATGGTAATAGTGAGTTTGATCAGCGTGTAGACATTGTCATTCACACATTTCAGTTAAGGCATAGGTGGTTATTTGTACAAGCCCTCCTTAAGCTGAATATGCTTGAACAAATTAGCTAATTGTCCTCTGTTTGTGCTTGTCATCAATGCGGTTCTCTGATTGGCAGTTATTTATATCCCTGAACTGTGGAGATGACTTTTGCTAGACCTTGGATGTTCCATATCTCGATAGCGATGTTCGGTCGTGTGTCGTATTGTATCGGAAAAACATCTGAGGTCAAGCAGCTAGACTAGTATACACCACTCTTAACCTGCAAACTATAGGATTTGATGCAGAAAGGATGAATACTTCTTTTCAGTATAGTCATGTCAGTATTGACAGTCCTTCTTAAAACTTCACAGTTACAAGGTATTCATTGGCACAAGAAGTAGACTACAGCATTGGAAACTTATAAACGTGGCTTTGGAAAGGAAACTGTGACGTTACAAGAAACACTTCTTTTCTATGACAGTATGGTATCATATTGGATACGGTAAATACTCGTGACAGCCAAAAAACAATAAAAAATGAATTCTTACATCTTTGGTGGTGCAGCATCTCCACCAGATGATGATCTGGAACCAAGCTTTAAGGTTATCTTGGGAATATCTTTAGGTGGTTCAGGTACACTGATGGTAGGTTCTGGTTTGGACTGTAAGACAAGGCAATATTGGAATTTCAATAAACTGAATCAGAGTGTACAATCAACTTAAAATTACAATAACCTTGATGTTACTTGTATACGTCATTTTGTGTTGATAGGGTACAAAGCATACTTTAATAATAGATCCAGCACTCTGGTCATAATAGCCGACATCACATCGTGGACGAACAAAACCTGTTACAATTACAGGGAAAGTAAACAAATGAATTGAATTAATAACTCTTGGCCCAGCATGTTGGAAAGACAGAGACTTGTATTACATTCCATCATTTGATAGGAACAGTGTTATATATTAATAGTTCACATTCATGAACAAATTTGAAGTTACCCTGGCAATTCATGTACATGCAAAGAGGCTATAAAACTGTTCTTATCAAACCATGAGATGTAATACAACTCTCTGCTGTTCTATCATGATGTACATGCCAAGTGTTATTATCCAATTCATTTTGTTTACTTCCCTGTTTGTAACAGGTTCTGGTCATCCACAGTCTGATGTCTGTGATTGTACATGCTTGGAGATACTAGAATGTCAGTCTCGCTATCAATATATGTGATGTATATGTATAATGTTGTATGAAAAATATGAAAACCAAATGAACACTGAAACATTTCAGTATTGCTGGATGCTGTATTGATCTGACTGAGCTCTGTGTTGGATGTTCATGTGCGTTCTAATCCTCTTGTTAATATGTAGTTAGACCTGCTAAACCGTGTAAAATGAAATCCCCAAATTCTTAAATTTGATTCAATCCAATTAAAAAACTGTCACTCTGTTACATCACTGCAATATTGATAGCTTTATACATGTAATGAATTTATACATGATGTATGTATTGACTGTTATATGTAAACGTGTACAAACAAAATAACGGCCTTAAAAGTTACAGGTGGCCATTCAGTCTGCTAGATGACTTGATTATATATGGAATAAACTTACCTTATGTACTGAGTCAGCCCCATCTTTGTGTTCCTTATGTTTGTTATGTTCCTTCTTATGTTTATCCTTTTCTTTGTGTTTATCTTTCTCCCTGTGTTTTTCCTTATGTTTTTCTTTGTGCTTGTCTTTCTTCTTCTTCTTAGCTTTATTATCATGGTGGTATTTGTCATGTTTTGCAATACTGATTTTCTTTGGAGCTTCAGTGGTTGCAGTGGGAACTTTTGACACTGACTTAGGTTCTTGTGAAAGCTTTAACCCTGTGATTGTCATTTTTGTACCAGATAAGTCTTTGGTTTTAAATGTTAATTTACCTATTGGTGGTGGAACTGGTTTATCAAGTTCAGCCGCCGACGACGGTGGTGGTGGTGCTTCCACAGCTTTCTTTTCGTTTGAGCTCTCTGGTTTTTTAACCTTCAGTTTTTTCTGCTTGTGTTTGTCTTTCTTGTCCCTCTTTTTATCTTTCTTTTTCAACTTGTCTTTGATCCTTATCTTAATAGTACCACCACCATCCTTCACAACAAGGGCAGGAATAGTTGGTTCTTTACTTTCAAATATCTTTGGAGCAACTGTATCTTTTTTCTCTTTCCGTTCTTTATTTTTTTCTTTGACTTTGTTTTCCTCAGTCTTAACCTTGTCTTTTTTCTCTTTCTGTGGTTTTACTTTCACTTTCATTTTGTCTTTCACTTTCACTTTCACTTTATCTGACTTACCACTAGGAATATTAGACACTGTTGAAAGTTTCTTTTTCTTTAGTCCAAGTTTATCTTTTTTCTTAGTAGGTTTTTTAATCACCTTGGTTGGCACTTTGTTTTTACTAGGGGCTGGTTCATCATCACTAAATGCATAAGGGTCTGGTGATTTGGGTGGTTGAAGTTCTGCTTCTGCTTCCTGTTTTAATTTAGCTTTCAATTCCTCCTCATTAACCAGTCTTTGTGTTCTTAGAACGACAGCTTCAATGCTGTCATCACACCAGCGGGAATTCTCCTCACTTTCTGCCCTTTCTTTTTCTTTGTAAAGCTTGTCTGCCTCAGCTGCCTGCTGCCGTGCTCTCAAAACCACTGCATTTATAGAGGCTTCCATGCTTTCCTGTGTTGCCATCACCACATCAGTGTCACTTCCAATTTCTCCATTCACATTATTTTTATGTGGTGTTGATAACAAGCCTGTGAGTATTGGAGTTGGTGACACAGGAGTAGGTATTGAAGTATTCGATGATTGTCTACCTGGTGACTTGGATCGACTTGGGGATTTTTTATTTGATGTTTTCCCTACATCTGGAGATTTAGAAGTCCTTGATCCCTTTGGTGAACTTGTTTTGCTATGTGGTGATTTGGAAATTTTTTCACCACCCTTGGGTGATTTTGGTGACTTGGGTCTTGATTTTGATGCAGTGTGTGTCACTCCAGGTGGATGTGTCATTTTTTCATCTTTACCCTGGTCATTGTTCTTTTTAGCATCAGTTGCTGCTGCTATAGACTTTTGTTGTAAACCAGCTGGGAGTCTACTTTGTGGTGGAGTAGATGCCTCTGGAAGTTTACCTTCCCGTTTTGGCGTAATCACTCCCTGTGCTGTCATTGAGATAGCTGTCAATTCCTGTGGTGTGCCATCTTCATTGATACGTAACCTTTTACTTGAAGGTTCATCATGGTTCACACCAATCCTTTCACGTTTCTCTCCTCGTATGGGTGTCCTTGGAGACAACTGGTTAGAATCCATGGTGATTGTATCCATAGTAACTGGATTGCTTGCTGTAGGTATGCCATCATGGTCATGAGACAGTGGTTCAAGGTGATCAATATCTGTGAAATCAAGGATAGGATACACAAATTATGATCAAGTAATAATGGAGAATGAATCAAAATATACAAATGGATTAATCTGTGACTAGAGTTTTGCAAGATGACGCTTACTAAGTTAATAGTTATAGGAAAATCTTATTTCTACCATATCAAGGTATGAGGGGACAGTCTTTGTAAAAATGGTGAACCACAAATTAATATCAATAACTTTCCCCCCTGCAATGTGGCTGATTATGATCTACAAATGGGAATATCTGCTGGTATTTCGTTTTTTTTTTCTTTTAGAATGAGTCCTATTTTTACACTCTTGGCCTAGGGTCATTATCTTACCTTCAGAGAGATGAACTAAAGGTGGCATATGTTCTGGTATGTACGTCAACCTTTCCCTGTCTTCAGAGCTGCCAATCCTTGGATGTTGTAAGTTGTTATATTTTGGTAAAGGAAAGAGAGGGATATCATGGGCAAATGGAATCTGTTCCACTGAGTTAGTATATTCTTCTATCTCACCCACATTGATACCCAGCTGTTGGAAAGCAAGGCTGAGGTCATCTAGGTTTGGTTCTGTTCTGTTATCTATACAGTCAATGTAGATAAAAAGAAATTATTAAAATAGAGTAGTTTGGTGCGAGTGAACTCAACCACGGACATCCTGTAAAAGTTGACAATATTGTTCAATTACATTGGGAGACTCAAATCTGACTAACACAAACAGAAGATTTCACATTGAACTGACATGAGATAAATGATTAATACTTCAGTATGCAACTATGCATATATTTTGGAAATGGTGTTGGACGTTGGGGTACTGCCAAGACCAAATATCATTATTCTCAATACAATTACAATATTGAAAAAAAAAAAACATGAAAAGAAGCTGATTGAAGAGAATTTAAAGATTGCCTTGTTATGTTTATACAAATGTACACAGTGTTGTATAGGAGTAATAACTTAGAAGAATTCCAAGGGTTAATCTCTCAATAACATTCAAAACAAAATTACATTTTGACATTCCCTTTATAAATTATATGGCACATTCACTGATGCAGTAAACAAGAGTGTTTACATGATCATAGTATCTTTACATTATCTTGTCTTATCTAATAATATGATATAATATGTTACTGTTGGAATATGCTTCATTGGATGTGTACTATGTATGATGCAAGGAAGTTCTCCTCAACTGGAAAATATCTAAAACTGCAACAACTAATTGAACTTACATTGCTCAGCATATGCGTGTGTTGTGTCTGCAACCTTCTCTATGTACCGCTCTAGAATATCCGTTAACAAGTCGCATGGCGTAGTGTGCACGGCTTGCCAGCCCAGACTTTGACAAATCTGAGCGATAGCCACCTTCAGAAGACTTCTAGTGAAACCTTCTGACATTGTTTACTACATTTTCATTGGCAATTTGGCAGAAATCCTATTAAATTAATTGTAGTAAATAGTACAAAAACATCGGAGCCCTCCATTAGAGTGGTTTGCTTGTTTGGAAACACATTACTCAATTGTCACCTCTTTCAGTTTGTACATCTCAACTTACAATATTTGATACCCTTCAAAGTCCATAAATTTCGTCTAGAATAAAAATCTCTGTGCTAAATTCGATAAAAAATTTGTTAAAAGACACACAGTATCAGTAAATTTATAATTTAACACTAAAATGTGTGATATACTATATATTCCAAATGTTTTCCTGTACACGAGGTCGAGACATGGCCGC
Source organism: Glandiceps talaboti (assembly GCF_964340395.1). Classification (NCBI taxonomy): domain Eukaryota; kingdom Metazoa; phylum Hemichordata; class Enteropneusta; family Spengelidae; genus Glandiceps; species Glandiceps talaboti. The sequence continues at coordinate 10,904,013 of NC_135549.1, forward strand.
CGCCATGTGTGAGTCGGTTTTCTACCATGGAGTCAAAAATGTTCTTGAAGGTTGGACTGTACTGCAGGTATCGTCATGATCAATACGAGATTTTATTTTGAAATCAGGTCTTATATTTCTTGATAGGTTTGAGACTTGCTAGACAAATAGGACAATGTTTAAAGTTATTGACTCGAAATCAAACGGTGCACCAGATGATTGACATCAGTAAAGTCACAGATCCTACCCACTGTTGTATTTCATACCAACTTCTGTACACCACTTATATGTTTTTGTGTTTTCGGATTGACGTGACATGACATTATAAATTTGTATTTGATAGCTGTGTATAACCCCCCCCCCCCCCGTGCAGCAGTGTGAATCAAGCGCGCCCTCACAGGCCATCTTGTTAAGACACAATACTGGCTTTTTGTGTGTAGTATTTAGAATGTATACACGTATAAATACTGGATCTGAACCGAAAATGATGTCATATTATCCAACTTACCATTTCAACACAGTGTGTAAATAAAATAGTAATATTATTGTACACTGTTGAAACTGTGAAAGTACATGCTACATTCCTAGTACAACTAATTATTTCATTATAACATGCCAGCTGTTTTGGTGAGATTACATATTGAAATTGTGCAGTTTAAAGTAAATATATGTGAAGTTCGATTTTACATTTGTGTAGAGTCACAATTACAGCATTACATTTTATATTATCATTTTGAATATTCAATTTTCAGATGAAATATTTTGTCACACTTATTCAGTTAGATATGTATACAACAATTGACACATCATAATATAGGAAATAGAGAAAGATCTCATGTTGAATTATCTTTTGGTATTACAGATCAAATTTGATTGACATTCTTTCCTTTTTTCTGTTATGTGTAGCTGGCAGTGCAGCATGGATTTGGAGGTCAGCACAGTGAGGAAAAGGCGAGATGGTTTGTTGGTGCAATTGAGCAATGGTTTCTAGAAAACAGTAAGTCATCTAAGCTCACCTATTGACATTTGACAAAACAGTGATTTTCACTACAACTCCAATTCTTGCAACTACCCGGTAGACAAATGGAAATTCTTATCTGCCATATTGTGCTTCTGGATATACGTAAATATTTTTTGCAGTCAACGTATCATTGACATTTGCAACAGCTTACCAGAAAGGGTTATTATTACTAGTACTACATCATTTTAAGGCGCGTATTGATAACGACCTCAGAATGATAAGGGGTCTTTAAAGTCTCAGTGGCTTCCTACCCCACATAAATTCCCCTTAAATTCATGGTAATTCTTTGAAAGTTTAGCTGTGTGTAAATTGTGCAGCTAAAATAAGGATTACATTTGAAAAAAAATGTGGGTCAGCATTGCAGCAGTACATATCCCTTGATTTGAGGTCCAACACTGAAATATCAATATATGAAAATCACATCAATTTAGCTATATCTACTGACATTTATTTTCTAATGTACCAAAAAGAATTGCTTTTCATTATACAATGATTTGATGAATCAGAAATCAGATTTTGAAACTGGATTTACATCATTCCTCATTAGACTTTTATTGTCAGCGTTTGTGTATTCTTTCTGTTGGCACCGTTTGAGTTCTTGCAAGGTGTACGTCAGATGTTATTGACAATGATTAAATAATCAATTAAACTTATTTCTCAATTTGACCTCTAGGTAATATAGAGCCTTACGAAGTGGAAGAGTTTTTAGCTAATATTTTAGATCATGAATTTGATACAATTGCTGATGATGGAAGTCTACCTCAAGTAAGTATTAAGGGATTTCTCAAAGTTTTCAAACAGGAAATATACTTTTACTAAATCCTTTACAGATTCATAGAAAGCTGTATGTGAATTTTTATGAACATTGATTTATGTAGGAACTGTACAAATACATTACTGGTTAGAATTTATATAATTTTAAGTTCGATCAGATGTTCTTCATACATTGTACGTACAATAACAAACATTTTACACATTTATCCATTTTTTGTCATTTATTGAGTTACAAACAAGGACTTGGCATATGTTGTTTCACATTGATTTTTCAAGTATGATGCCATGATAGAATTGTTTTATAGATTAAAAATCCAAAATAAATACTCAATCCTCATCCCACTTTAAACACTTACATTTCTGTACAAATTCACAGCCATAAATGTATGGTAATGTAATCGTCATATCTGATATCTTTTTAGAGATTAAAAAAAATTATCTCCAGCTATCATTTTTTTTATTTGTTGATTGTTTATCATTTCCTGTAGATTTCACAAGTTATTTGTCAATACTTTCTTCTGTGCCAAGACGGGAGAGAGACTGAAGTGTTAGCCAAAATACAGCAAACTAGAAAACCACAGTTATCAGCTTGTCAACAGATGCAACAAGATAGTGATGAGGTGTGTGAAAAAAATGGCATAATAATTATGTGATCTCTCTATTACATATTGTCAGTAGTTTTCAGCTGAAATTGTCATGTATCAAACAAGTGTGTTTTGAATAGCAGTGTTTTTGTTAAGGGCGGTAAGTAGGTAAAATCTACCTGAGCTCCCATGTCATTTTGCCATTGTTCCTTACCAAAATTATGATACAATGTATTGGAAACTGTGCCAGTTTTACCACATTCCCCCTTTCTGTTACCGGGGTTCCCTAACCGTAGCAAACACACTGTAATAGTATCCGCTACCATGATGCACCATATTCCATATCCTGAGTTGTTGTTAAAGTTATTCTGTGTCATCATCAAACAATAGAAAACAGTTTTGTTACGAGCAAACAAACCCAAAAGCACCAATTATTAATTTCACCAAACAAGGCACTACAACTTTAAGGAAAATATGCATGGTGTACCAATGCATCAACATACAGTAATACCAGAGTCGTAGAACTTCTAATGTACTTTATTTAATACAATACAGTGTTTTATTTAAGGGCGGTAAGTAGGTAAAATCGACCGGGGTTCCCACATCATTTTACCGGTGTTCCCCACCAAAATTATGATACATTGCATGGGAAGCACTACCAGTTTTACCTCTTTCCCCCTTTCTGTTACCGGGGTTCCCAAACCTTAGCAAAAACACTGCAATACCTGAATATTTTCTGTTCCACCAGGAAATGACAGACAGTATTGAAGATGTCAATCAACATAATACAATGGCAAGACTTGATGGAATGGACCTCAATACACAAGTCAATGGTGAAATTAGTCCAGCTAAGCATGGTAAGAAATATGTTGAATTTTTCATCACTTATGTTATAGCCATTCATTTTGTGGCATATGTACTATTTCACCTTATAGATGTCAATTTTAAGTGATAAATTCTTATCTGTGTCATTATATGCAAGTCAGGTTAGATAATTTACAGGATTTGACTTCCATAGGAAAACTCCATCTAATGTCAAACATAAAAAACATCAAATAAGGGGACATTATGAATTGGAGCAAAATTAATGTTGTGAATTCTAAAACAATTTAATTTTTACCTACAAAAGCACTACTCAGTAAAGTTTCATCAGCAAGTCTTGGGTAGGGTTCAGCAGGGTAGAGCATTTAATTAGATATTTACAGCCTGTCTTAACTTTTACTTCCCAGAAACAAAAGATTCAATGGAAACCAATGATACAGAGGAAGATGATGGCTGGACTGTTGTTAAATCTAAGAAAAGATAACATTTACTATCACATTGGATCACCAAAATCAGACTTTTGTGAACTGAAATGACCTTTATACCACCACTACATAAGGCTGTGCTACGTTGAAAACTAAAATGGTGCTTCTGGTAATGTTTGACAGGGTTTATACACTGCAGTCTATTGAGTATTTACTACTAAATATATTTGACCAGTCATTTCATTTAAGGAGAAAGGCTATTTTGTAGAAATGTAGATGGTCAGTGTGTGACAGAAACTATCCTGGTGAACTCAAGTCAACAATGGAGCCATACGCATACCAAAAGTGACAATTGGTATTTAGTCTTAGTTGGCTTTGTCTTACCTTTATCACAAATGGTATAGTAAACCTAAACACATTGAAACATCTGGTAAGTCAGGTGGCCTCAACAGAAGTGGTTGTAATGTTTTAAATATTTACTTGTGTTTCTTTGACAAGTAATTTATTTATTTACAGAAAATGTAATTTACTCTGACAGAGAAATCTTAGAAAACTGCATGGAAGTTAGAAATGCATGCATGCCAGATGTTATAGAATAAATCATGAAAGTAACCCAATGGTGGACTATTTTTTTTTGCTATTTTTTGTCTCGCTATGCTTTACAATCTGTAATTGCTAATATGATATGATTTCATAGTAATTTCAAGACTTTTCTTCAATTCCTCAGTTTTATAGTAATGTAAACATTCTTAGACATAAAACTTTTATTCCAAACCCAATTTCTTGTCTGTAGTCACTTCTGGTAAAGTTTTGTCATAAATTCATCTGGTAGGTTTATAAACCTTGGTAATATAGATGCCTGGGAAGGCTAGATAGCATAGCAATATTTGTCATTGCCTCCAGGAATACAAAGGGCTTTGATACAACCTTAGCCAAGGAGTAACTACAGGCTTATAAGTGTATCTCAGCAAATGGAGAAGTCAAATCTTGAGTTTGATGTAAAAATATATCAACGTGTTTCTGTTGTGTCTGGCATGCTAACAAACTTTTCAGACTGCATGTATTTGAAGAAAACAATGACAGAACACACACAATGTACAACATTGATATAAATAGTTTATTTGCATTTTGCAATATAAGGTTTATGGTAGAAAAACGAATGATAAAACCATTGTACATGTTATCTTACTCAAAACTTTCTCATTTACAGTGCAAATATTTCATCAGGGATGCACATAAATCTACTGGATTATACGGAGATGCTATGTTTCAATTGTCTTAACTGCTTAAATCACCACAATGATTTGACTATAAATGTGACAACGATAGACTGTCCACTGACGCTTGATTAACAAAACATCTTCAAATCATGAAATGACTATCTGGTGCAACTATGTACACTCCTCATATGATAGCCTTCTTTATTGAAACGTGATTACATAAAATTACTTTAGTTGCCTCTCTCCTAATGCAGTACATAGCACAAGATGAGTTTTTGCATATTTGGCATGGTGTAAAAAGACATACTGCATACACCTGTTGAACAAAGCGATTCAGTAGCAGAAATGCAAAATTTGCAGACAGTTGCACACACGTTTTTCAACTTCTACAACTGTGAACTTTGAATAATGATCATGCAATGGGAAATGCTTATCTTGTCAACATTGGTGATAACAGGGTAGGGACAATAGGGAGCCTGAAAAAGACAAACTCCTTGCCAAGAATGTATGTGTCCATGTCACACTTTTGAACAAAATCTACTACAAGGGATAATCGCACAATGTCGCACAAGCTCAATAAGCAAACATCGTTCATTTAGGACTAAACCCCCTTCCCCTAAATGAACATTCGCAAATATAACATCACACGTTCATATATGATGTAAACCATGATACAAAATGTCACACCACTATGATCGGTGCAATTTAAAAAACACGGTAAACATGAATTTCCAACCTTATGAACCTGTTTACTGAGATGATAGTAAACACATCAAAATACTACCATAAACTCAGCACTGTATATCACATTAGAAGTAAATTTCTATCAACTTATCAACATCTCAGTAGTAAATACAGAAGCTGTTATCATTGAAGGCATGAAAGTTTTCGAAATTTGGTTAGAAGTGCAAAAGTCTGGTTCAGCAATTGCAATGACACCACAACCCCTCCTCCCTAAATGAACGAAGTTCACTTATTGAGCTTGTGTGACCCTGTGCGATCATCCCTAATATATCACTTGTCAAATGCTATAAATAAGCACCTGTTATTATTACACTATCAAACTCTGTATTTCATGACAGCATTCTTTAAAACCTGCTCAAAAAAAGCTCAAGTTAATAGAAAAAAATGTTCTCACATAGAATAACATAACACATAACCTAGCATTATGTTTTCCTATGTTCAACCATAGCACAAATGTGAAGTAACATAAGGGGGCCTTGTCATCACCCTTCTTCAAGTTGTTGTGGTATTGAGCCATGAATCAAGACTATTCCAGGCTGAACTTCACAAAACTATGGGAGAGTTACATAGTTATACTCAGTGCTTGCCCAGTTCAAGAAGTTTGAAGACATTTTGTATGTATTATTCCTATGTCACAGTTAATGACACAGGCACACTACAATTCTGTGGTGCATAATGGCTATAGAATAACCCTGTAATGTCATTGGTACACTTGGTGTACAGCCTTCCATTCATGTGGTGTTTCTATATACATTGTCTATGTACACGGTTGATGAAAGCTGACTTTTAGGCTTCCATATTTGATTGTTGACTGAAATGTAAATTGACTACAACAGAATTAGGTGTTGTGGGGTCAGCTATGATCATCTCTTGACCTTCTACCAATCCAAGCTCTGTAGGAAGAAATAACAGACACAAGAAAGTTAATTGTGTAAGTTATGAAACATGTAATGAAATTTCAATTATTTGACCATTGTCTGTGTCTGTGTCACTTCTGTGGTAAAATTCCACAGCATGGAACATAAACTGAACATGATCACATCATAGTGTTGTCAAATGATATCATGATTATACAATACTTGTCTGCTAGAGTCATCTATCTGGAGATTTCCTATCTCTTTCTCTTCATACCTTTATAATCCCAACATGGTAATGTTTTCCCACATGGTAACTGTACTTATACGTCACCTGTCACCAATCTCGCATTCTGATTGGTCGAGAGCCCTGCAGATACACAGGCGTATTTTTCACCAACAGCCGTATTTTTGCTTGTTGTATCACGTGATCACTGCACGTCCCCTTGTAAACAAATCTAGCAGACAACTAGAAATACAGCTATAACCAGCATTTCCAATGCCAAATTTGTTGTCAACCAAACAAAATATCACCGTTGTATAAATTGTAACAAGTCTTTGAACTGTACTTTTCATGTTACAGGGAAAAAGTCAAAAATTCCACACAGAACGGCGAAAGTCCAGTGACGGCGAACTCGCGGTCGTCACGCGATCGTAAACATGAATTCCTAAATTTATGAAGGATATGAAAATTACCACCACAGAGGGTGCAGTTTTTGCCTAAGTAGAACAAGAAAGCATATCACGAACATTTTTGTACATTTAATGGAATACAGTACGCAAAACAAAGACGCACTCATTTTTCAGCTGATGGTTATAAGTTTGAATAATCGCTGAGTGATATGCAAATAGTAAACAATACGTCATACTACTGAGCAAACGCGCACTCTGATTGGATGATAAAGTTAAGGCTGATGTGTAAACAACCGCATTGCAGTTATCGGAGTGGTGCATGATACTACGCTCAACAGTATAACGCGGAAGTGATTTTATTTTTAAATGAAACAGCATTTTTAGACATTCAAAAATTAATTCATCGTCGCAGGTGACGTATAAGTATGTTATTTGCCAAATACTGTTCCACATCTTGCTGCTCGAGGTAATTTTTCCGGTATAACGGCTCGCCTCCGGCTCTCCGTTATTACCGGAAAAATTACCTCTCGCAGCAAGATATGGAACGGTATTTGGCAAATAACATATACGTATTGGTGACTGCATCAAAAGAAAAGTGTATAATGCCGAGTATGCATCAATAAGTCTTTCTTGAACCCTATACATCAGCTGCACTCACCTTTAAGTTTCTTGGGTAGATTGACTTTAGTTCTTTTCTCTATGGATTCTACTGTTTGCATGTATAGTGTTTTATTTTTACCATCAACAATTGTAGTAATACCAGGTGCCTTCATTTGCCTGTATTTGAGAAATATACATTACATAAATATATCACATTTTGAAGGGGTTTTCATTCTGCTTGCAAATCTTCAAAACATGCATATCTCACAGGGAGATATCAAATGAACTGGAAATCACACACAGCGTGACAGACAGACAGATAGATGCACACAATGCTGTCTATATATAGTATGTTACAATTAGTGTAAGTTTAAAAGTGAGAATGATTCAATCTATCCACCACCACCAAACTATTTACCACAGTACACACACTGTATAGCACACTAGTATTGTATCAGTGTGTTATTGATGTCATGTATATCTTGTGAAATCGTGGTAAACTTACATTGCTCCACTGTCTTGGAGATAATTCACTAAGTCTTGAAGAGTTGCATCATCATCAAATGTAAGTGTCTGTGGTATTTGACTACATGCTAGACAATCCTCCTTTAATAGAAAAACACAGAAAAATGTTTACAAATAGTTTACATATCTGAATAAATTATACTGATGAGGTATTTTACAAAGATGAGAACATATTAGATGACAATATAATTATAACACAAAACATAGATTACACACTTTGCAGAAAGGTTTGACAATATCAATGTTTCAGTATTTTCTCATCCAAAGAAATCTGAAAGTTTGAAAGTGTGTTATCAAACTGCCTAGCATTAGGACATTTGTATTCTTTCTTGTTATTTGAAACCTAATAATGTATCTTGTACAGGAGAGAAGTGTTTGTTGTAAAATCTGAATCTGGTGTTCCATTTACAGTAAATGAGAGAATTAGGAATGATCAACCTTGAGTAAATCCAAAGGCCAGGGCACTGAGTTAAAACTTTCAAGAAATAACAAGTAAATCAGGTGACAAACATTTCACCAACCTGACCCTGTAAAATATTCTAATTTCAAACCATAATGTCACAGTCACCTTCATTTTTACACAGTAACATACTGAACTTTTGTATGAACAATACATACAGTATATTGGAGGCAAGACCAAATGTCTTTCAACCTAGACTGTAATTTGTAAGACATGTCGTGTTACTCAGCTCTATCAGGTGGTAGCTGGTAAAACCTCTCACAAATGTCGTACATGTACCTTGCAGACTATCTTCAACCTAGCTCTACACTATAACTTGTTGGTATTCATTATTTTGATTTGGAATTATGATGCACATGATGTGACTTATAAGAATGCCTCACTGGTTTAATAACAAGACTGATATAAGTACACATTCTTACCTTTTTCTCTGCTTCAAAAGTATAAGTATAAAGTCCGTCAGTGTCATTGAATACCATGTAATTATTTAGCGGTAAACTACAACTGTAAACAAAGAAGAATGTGTATCAATAGAAGTGTAGTAAACAAGACAAATATTCCATTCCATTCTACATTTTTTGCTTTGAGTTGGGCAGAAACAAAGCAACACTGCTGGTGACAACACCGATGTTGAGGTTTATAAACTCTCACAACAATTTACCCCATGCAGTACACTGTAATTCTTCAATCTTACCTTGTTGCAATTTTGAAGACTTCGGTCACACAAGATGCAGCAATCACCGCATTTGTAGATGCTACAGCTGGTATTATATGTTTCACAACACCTAGGAAATATAAAAACAAATTCAACAATTGTGGGCAACAGTCAAATTGAAGTAAAGTTCAAAGTAAAGTAACTTGTCCAATACATTTAACACTTACAAAATACAGTAAATATGGACTGTCCACATTCAAAAAATAGCACTGATCAGAAACAGATGATTGTCAACGGAAGGCTGGTGAACGTGAAGTTTCCCTCTACAACAGAGACAAGTACATGGAAAGATATGATTTGACCATTTGGTATTTAGAGTGAATTATTATATACAGTTTATACCTATATAAAGACAACAGCCCACTGTAGTACACTCCTGACAATGCTGATGAGATGTTGGCAAAAATTTGGGATTTGCTTTCAAATTTTTTTTTATTTTGTGAAAAGAAATTTTACATATATAAAGTCTAGTCTACAAAGTTTAGATTTGAGTTACATTCTGATACAAATATGTGTGTTTAAAATCAAAATAATGGTATTTAGCTTACCTTGTGTTAGCCTGTATGTCACCCCTGTAATATTGTATTGTTTGGCTCTATCCAGGGCTTTATCAAAGACCCATTGAATATGAGTTGGATCGTCTCCATCAATTGGCACATTTTCTGCAAAAATAACATGTATCGTAACAATTACTACAGTGTAAGTAAGGCTGGCTAACAACACTGCTACCACAGTGCCTGACAATTGAAAAGGAATCTGGTAGATTTTGAACAAGGTAAGGTTTTATTGCATGACTCAAAACCCTGGAGTCTGACAATACTGACATAATGTATATGATCTAGAATGTGTGCAAACTACCTGGTCTACACAGTCCAACCCTGATCCTCTGCATCTCTCTCAGTGATAGTTTCCAATCGTATGTGTCATCTTATAGCATTGAAATACAGAGAGACCACTATGCTAACATTCTAACTTCCTTTCAGAAGTTCTATGATTTAAAAGATAACTTCTGAGAAAGATTATTGAGTCAACATCTAATCTCAATACTATATATACTTCAAAGTCATTTACATGAAATATTTAATAATAGCTGTATTTGATTCCATGGTGTACAGTCAGCACATTTCACACACATATTTGTCATATACATTTCCATGTCATGGTAAGTAAAAGTTATACATTTTTCTATGTACTGCTTACCTCCAAAAGGTTTCTCTTGAGGCCAAACCAAGACTTTGGCATACTCTATACAGTGTTCTGGTAGACGAGGTGTGTGAGCAATGGTACACATGGGAAACACAACCTGAATCAAACACAGAATTATCAACATTAAAATCTACAATACATATAGTGGCCAAAGTACTGTGTGTAAACATATGTAGACAGCACACTGAACATCATTCCTTCCACAATTCTCTCAGTTTATCAAACGTCAATGTAAATCAGGTGTTATACACATCACTTCAAACACTGAAAACTGATTTTGAAAGTATACTACAAGATTGAATGCTCTGCACCCCTACTTATAACTGGAATATTGTATATTCTGTAATGTTTACTTACCTGTGGTGAGTGTAGTTCTAAAGTTACGTTCTATACATGCAGTCAGGCCAGACTTATCACTTACCTGTGGTGGGTACAGCTCTACTGTTTATTTTATATTTTGTGTTGTTTTATTACTATGGAGTGTAGGCCACAAGAAATATTAGATCAAGTGCATTGAGACCAGACTTATCACTTACCTGTGGTGGGTACAGCTCTACTGTTTATTCTATATTTTGTGTTGTTTTATTACTATGGAGTGTAGGCCACAACAAATATTAGATGAAGTGCGGTCAGATCAGACTTATCACTTACCTGTGGTGGGTATAGTTCTAATGTACATTCTATACATGCGGTCAGACCAGGTAATATAACCCTAGCATTGCCTTTAAATCCCTCTGTACCACCATCTATCAATGGAATTACACTACTTTGATCTAGTTCACCATCTTCATAATTCAACATACTCAACTGTATAAAAAGAGTTGGCAAAAAAGTTTTTGTTAGCATTTAACAACACTGCCCTCTACAGACAACTGATAGTTGTCATAGACAATTTATGTTTGTTGATTATGAAATTATTGAGTCATTGTGCTAATATTGATGTTGAAATCATATTTTATGAGCTGATGGCTTCTTCAAATGAGAAAGTTCTATCAGTTACTACTTATAGGTAACTTATAATTAGTGTTTTCTGAGATACATATCAGATGGTTGCGAGACTTTCTGTATCATCTTTTCCAATTGGTTGAATTATTCCCTCATTTGATATTATCTAGGAATGAACCATTCATCTGTTTTGTTACTTTCTAGTGCTAGGGTGGGAAAGTTTTCAAAAGTATTGTCACTTTGTTTGCAATGTACAAACTGATAGTGAATGTGATTTGCAGATTAATATAGAATATGTTGCTTGAATATTATTGAGTTCTGGGATATCAAGAACCAATCATGCTCTGTGTTACATTGACTTCAGGGTGATCTGCCATCTAGTCAGTCTGTGTTATATTGATTTTGAGCAATGCTGCCAATCACAATCTGTCTTACATTAATCAATCAAACTGAATCTCATTTTCATTTTTGGGAGTAAAACAACATACAAGTTTCAAAAAGTTGACCCTCGAACCGAATATGTTGAATTCATGTTGTATTTTTATTACATTCTTAAGGAAATGATTTAAAACCCACCAGCATTCCATTCAGCCAACGCCTTGCTACTACAGAGTCTAGTCCACAGATAACCAGGTGAAATTCTATGAAAATAAGAAAGTTGGGTTACAGTTATATAGATTGTTTATATCACTTCATCACTAACGTAAAGAGGAAACCTTGAAGTATGTCAGTTACACTAAGCATTATTCCCAGACGTTGAGTGATATCGACTACAAAACTGACATAGATAAAAAGAACAGTAATGAACATCAGAGGAAAATACTTTTAAGGTAATTTTCTTGGCTTCTGATGATGCATAGAGATCAGTTCATAAGACAGGAATGAAACATAAACTGAGACACATGAAATTCACTATACTACAAGTTTGAGATGTTCTTTAATAGGAAAGCTAAATTTTAACAATCATTATTTTACTCAAAGCATGGCAACACAAACTTTTAAGATTTCACCATTCCACTGTAATCAATATGGTTTCTATTTATTATAATTATTCCATCTATTCTGTCCGATTGGCAAAAATTTATCTTTCCTTCTGTGCATTCTTCTCTTTAATCACAAGACCTATTCTTTTCAGTCAGAGTACGTTGTCAAGTGTCATATGCCATTAGCTTTCAAAACACAACCTAGAGAATTCAAAGACATGGCAACACTTACTTCTATAAAATGACCCATCATAATCCTGAATCTTCTTGTAATGTCTGGTATCAAGCTAGTTAAGGAATCATTTGAAGCAAAACTGACAAATTTCTGAATCTATTCTGTATTAGTTCCAAACTCAGAGAGTAACTAGTTTACCTAGAATACTTTGGATAAATCACTGAGTCTCCCTCAACTGTTTTTGTACGTTTTAATGATGCCAACTTGTCATATGACCACAAGAGGGCGCTATATACTACCAGTACCTTTTATTTCTGCCCTCTCGTCCTTTCAGAATCTAGGTTTGCAAAGTGTTCTTCAATGAAGATGAAGTTCATCGACCCTTTTACATCTAATTCTGTTTCTAATAAAGACTGATACACTGTACAGACTAACATTATTTCATTTCTCACTGATGACATAAAATATCAAAAATATTCACGTTTCTGAATGAGAATTCAAAACAATAACAGAAATCTACAATCAAAATTTGAAATTGAGGATACTCGCATGCAGGAAGTATCATTATTATTATTATTGACATTTGAATGTACAATATTCTGATATGTTTTTGATATGTTGAATTTCAAAAGAACCATAATTTCAACAGGTTTAAGGCAAGACA